>NC_090795.1:1217500-1400000 GCF_040054535.1 Antennarius striatus | reverse complement strand
TAAAATGTTCAGGAAGTTGAGGTGAATTCAACCTTTTTTGTTGGAATTCACCAGAGACACATAAAAACAGGAAGTTGCTGCCTAGAAACACCTTATGGTGTGGACAGTTCTGACCTGGACCGGCCTAGATAGTGTTGGGGTATCTGGTACCAGGACATCACCAGCAAACCCCTTTGAGTCCTGTTGGGTATGACGTGGGGGCCTCCATGGACCAGACTTTATCAGGGACCCTCTGACTGACCTAAAGTCAGCTGTTCTGACTACTTCCTGTCTGGACCAGCTCCGGTTCTGGTGGTCCAGAAGTCTATTCGAACCAGGCTATCAGTGACCCGTTGGCGTCAATGACCTTGCGTCGGTTCACCAGTTGCCCTTCCTTACCTGCAGCCATGTAAACATCCCAGTCAAGCCCCACCTATTACCAGTTGTCATGGTAACCAGATTATCCAGCGCACTAATTGACCCGTCTCCATCCCGGCGGAACCTTTACCTTCACGGCGGAGCGAACGTCCTTCGTCATCCTCGCTCGGAGCAGCGGCATCGGATAAAAACCCACCCAGTTTGTCATCTTCCTTTTATTGAAGTCAGTAATCAGCGGCAGCGGTGTAATCCACACAGAAGGCGGTGTTGACACAGGACACGCTCCACATCTGTCTCAATATGATGACCGCACCGGCTGATGTTATGATTCCCGGCTAATACGGACAAATAGAGCCCATATTTCCCTCCGTGTTCACCCGGAACCAGGATGTGGACGCTGACACATCCACTGAGGTATCAGCTCGTAGTCTCTGGACCGAGAGATAAGATGGGACTCGGGAGATTAATGACTCTGTTATTGTTGAAGCAGTGGAAAGTCTGGGTCACACCGACGCCCCCCATCCCCCCTTTTACACTGAATTAAGATATTATACCTCTGTCATCCAGGAGGGGTCATTTCGTCAAATCTGTCAGGTCTGAAAGTTGGGTTTTTGGTTCTCACTGGAGGAATCACTGATAGAGAAAACACTCCAGGTAGACGTGGGCTTTAAAACGAGATCACATCTGGTGTTATTCTGCTCTTGCTAGGACAAGAAATCAAACCCAGGACTCATTGATTGTTCTTTTTTTTTTTTATGGGGGTGTTTGAAAAGCTGTTCCTTAACAGGGCCCATATGTGTTCAATGTCAACCAGCAGCCACCGCAGGCGTGGCGTTTGATCAGCGCACCAATAACCCATCGGGGGGGCCATGTGGAAAGAAACGTGTCGGACCAGCGCCAGACCTGGACCCTGGGGCTCCAGGACATGAAACCACCCCTGAACCCCCAAACTGGAGTTTGCTTTAAAAATAATTTGCCATAAACAGAAATATCCGCCAGCGCAGAGGCGTACATCCGCCGCCACCTCCCCCCCCACCTGAAACCAGATCCCAAGCAACCCAGAACGGTAGTGGAAACACGTTTGCATAACGCCTGGCCGAGGCACAATGTCTGGCAACGCCGGGCTGTTGTGATTGTTTGGAAATAGACGCCCCGGTTGAAAACCTGGCAACCCAGAACTGGGGGGGTTTTTGGTGCGACGAGTCCAGACGGAGATGGAGCTTCTCCGGGAACGGCCAGAGGAAAACCTCAAGCTGGGGTAATGATTCAAAGTCTCGTGATGCTGCCTTCAAGCGCTGACGGGAAACTGAACGGGAACGGGCAGCCCAGTAGGAAAACAGGAGGAAATCACCAATGGGATGATTGGAAGCTATTACAACGTGTTGCTTAGAAACGAAGACAGCAAATGAACAAATTACCATCAAACCAGATTATGACGAGATTGAGAGTCTGAGGCGTTGTGGTTAAAACATCCTAACAGTCGTAACAAACAGTAGGGGGCAGCGCTAAGTCCCTAATAGAGTCTATTCCACCTGAGCCACAGAAGAAGAAACCGTTAACATTTGGACGCTAGTTAGACTAGTGAATGGTCATTATCAGCAAGCAGTGCTCACATATCGGTTTAGCATGGGATGAATGTTGGGAATGCTAAGCTAATGTCATTACAGGTTGATTTTATCCAGTTGGTTTCCCTGCGGCGTCCTTATCGTCTCATCTCTTTAAATCGATCCTCTGGCAGCAATTGGCTGTTAGACAAAACATAACTGTCTGTCTGCTTTGTGATTGGTCCAAAGTGATTGATTACAGCTGCGGATATTGACTTGTTATTGGGTAATTCCAGTCTTCTCATTCCTGCTGTTTCTGACAGAATTTGAATTGAATTATTTGAGACTTTTAAAATCCCAACGGGCGCAAAAAAAACCTCCAAACAAACCAAAACCACGATGTGAAATTGGGATTCCTAATTTAATAATTCTGGGATCCAGATTTCTGCCATTAAAACCCGGATGATCTCCAAGTTGTTTTTATATTTCTGTAGTAAATTCTGGAGTAATTTGACCTCCCTGTACTCGACTCGTTTGTAACTAGTTCACGATCAATAATTTTATTGACGTGTGTCCAACTTTTCTGGCTCATTGGGTGGAAAATCCATTCAGCAGTTATTACATAAGAATGTGTGTAAATATCTAAGAATGGTGACATTCTAGTCATCAAGACGTTCAAAGAGTGGCGGATTTCTGCTCCTGAAGAAGACTTCAGAACCGTAGTTTCATCAATAATTGCTCATTTCTTTTTGTCTCAAAGGAATTGGCTTCAAGACGTTTGGCAAAAATGCAGAAATTGTCACATTAGTCCCATCTGACTAGCAAATGCTCCCACAAAGCCGTTTGATCAATCAGTGCCAAAGCTGCTATTTCCAAGAATCCAACCAATTAAAGATGTTAGCATCCACCCGCGCGGTTAAAATCACGCCGCTTTGCTCCGACCGGTGGTTGTTTCCATGCCAAGCTTCAAGCACCGCTGCCAGAATTTTTTGCATCTATTAAAACCCACCACAGATCCAAATCCTGATCCAGATCCAGCGATGCTATCCGAACAGACTCTCTAAATGAGCTCAGCTGGCTCCGGTCGTCCCCGGGGGCGTCCGCACTTGGCAAGAAAGACCCACCTATTTATAAGTCGAAGATTTGATTGAGTAAAATCAGCAAGAAAAGTGGAAAAAGCTGCACAATGATGCAACAAACGGGAGGGGTTTCGTTCTCCTGCTCTGTCATTGGCTGGTGGTCCAAGGTCACTTCTGGGCTTCGACTGCTACCGGACGTACACTCCAGCCAACCAGCCAATCACAACCCGGCATGATTGGGTTGATAGTCTGGATGCGGATGGTCTGGATGTGGATAGTCTTGATCTAGATAGTCTTGATCTAGATAGTCTTGATCTAGATAGTCTGGATGCGTATAGTCTAGATCCAGCCTATCTAGGTAGTCTATCTGAATTTCTTGGTGATCCAGATCGTCTAGATCCAGGATCCTTTACTGATGTGCAATTTCCGACACCCAGAGATAGAGTTGAGACGTCTACATCCGGCTACCTGTTTTAAGGTGTGTCTTGTTGACGTCATGACAACTGGATCGGCACCGCATGAAGCCTTGAATCCAGAATGTATCTCCATCTGGGATCGATTGATTGTGACGAATCTGACCCACGCGTTCGCCGTCAGAGTCCGGCGTCTGATTGGAAAGCCTGGATCCAGCGACGGGTCCACGGGGGCTTCCGTCCGGACTCAGATGGGAAAACCAGACGTTTGGATGAGGCGAGACAAACGTGGGAAGACGATTGGCTCTGAACAGAGGCCGGAACATGGAAGCAGTGAAGCTTCTTTTCCTCAACAGCCTCCAGACGACCTTTTTCCTCAGATAACTCCTCAGATCAACACGTTACATGTATGAACACCGCTAAGAATGCTGATACAACGCAAATAAGAAGTAAAAATGTTCAGAGCATGAAGTTTCTCGCCTGTTTTCTGCAAACGTCTCGACCCGTTTCCTCCGAGACAAAGAAAAATGCGTTAAACTTTTAGCAGATGGACGAAAAGCCGATGTTTTCTTTACCTGATGGAACGACTGAACAACACCTGAAATCACACCGTGGGATCAACCTCCGAGCAGGAGGTCATTTGGTGGCAGATTAGCAGTTCATGCTAAGCATGTGCTTTAGCTCTTCGGTGAGGGCTGGTTGTGTTACACAGGATTAGCTTGGTGTTTTGATAGCATTCTAGTAAGGATTCATGAGTGTGACTTTAGTGGATTAGCTTTGAGGCTAAGCTAACACGCTTCTGTCCATCTAATGCCATTTGATTAACGCCAGAACTTTAGCTTTTTTGCTTTCTATACGCGCTGCGATCATTGGTTGCATGGCATCAACGATGGTCGCCACCAGAATTGGGTCCGTTTTTCGGTTTAATGTTGGTACTTACTTTCTTTTCGTGGTGGCAGAACTCCAGTAAACAGTCTTTATTCTTTATTCTGTTTTATCAGAAATTAAAAACGCTGCTGCTTCCGTTTTTTCCATTTTCTTAAACTCAGTCAATTTAGCTTTTTTCCCCAAACCCTGCTGTTTCTGACACAAACGCGAATCAGCTGCGAAGAGGTTGGATTTTCGACCTTCGGCGCAAAGATAGGCCGCCAATCACCCCGACGGCAACACGTTTAATCCTCTGTGATATTTAGTGGAATCTATCTCGGAGCTTCCCAGCAGGCTGTGGAGGAATGCATCTAACCCTCGGCTCCTCATTGGAACCAGCTGCCGCCCCCCCCCAACCCCACCCCCACAAAAAAAAATCCACAATCACCTGCACATCTGAGTCTGATCTCACAGATCCCCGAAAACCAAAAGGTGTCTCATCCCGAACCCGAACCTGACGACCATGAATTGGGGGTACCAGCAGTAGACAAGGCTCCGTGAAGAAGGGATTACCCCCCCCCTCTGAGGTCAGCGGTTTGTAGTACAACTGTTCCCGCCCGTCTCCAAATGAAACACCCGTCATGTTCAGGACCTATTTTTCCACTTATTTTCCGTCCTCGCTGCAGCTGCAGCCGAGCGCCGCGTGAATGAATGAACAATATCTGGCCGCCGCCGCCGCCGCCGCTCCTGACTGACGGCGCCGTTACATTCCTGCTCCTTACGTTTGCTGGGAAAGCACCGACGGGGACGCGGCGGCGATTCGACATCAGAACCGAGCCCGGGCGCACTGGACCCCGACGGAACCTCGTCGTCATGACAACGGGTTGCTTTGCGGGTTCAGAGGTCCCGGTTCCTGGCGCTTTTCGGTTCCACAGCCGACGCCAGGAACACCTGTAAGGACCATCAGACCTGCAGACTATAATAACCTCCTGGAGCGGTAACCACGGCGATATGGAAGCGCCTGCCAATCACTGCTGGACCTCTGCTTGTTGTTTCTGGCGGGGCTTCGACTTCTGTTTGAGTTCCAGCTTTAAAAAAAACACCCTCCTGTTATTTTCTGTCGCTCGCGGCAGATCAGCCGTCACCCCCCCCCCCGAGATGAACCACGACCTTTGAACCCTTTGATACCCCCCCCACCGCCCGTTACCCCTCATAATCCTCCCAAACCTTTAGGGGGCGTGTGAAGGGAAACGTTAGCCGTAAAGAAAACACGCCAAAGTGATCAGGTCGTCCGCGGTACATCACGTATGTTATAATAATAACGAGACGATCAATGAGCCAACCAGAGAGAGGAAACACCTGATTGGTTCACTCGGTGACCCTCAGAAGTTTCCTTCCATCGGATGAGTCAGGAAACATTTCCGCGACTTGTTTACGACCTTAAAACTCGAATGCCTCGCGATTCACCCTCCTCTCCTCCTCTTCATCGCCGCCCCTCACCGCCGCAGGTCGGAGGTGAAACATCTCAGGTATGAGCGCTGTAAACTCCGCTTATCTGGAGCGAGGTCGACTCTTTGGGGGTCATCGCGTCTCCTGTTCACCTTTCAGCCTGAGAGAGAACCACAGTCGGGGTATTTTTTAATTGCGTTGGTGAATGACGGGCTCCTTCAGCGGTTCCTCACAACCACAAGCATGTGGAAACCCCCTTAAGCCCCTCCCCCCTCATTGAGCGTTTCCTCCACATGGAGACGGCCTGTTGTTCTTTGCCTCGGCTCAAACTTTCCACTTTGTTTGCTTCTAAATACACGGACTACTATGGAGATCTGGTGGCGACCACCTCAAAGCCCGATTGGCTGCAGAAGTTTAGCAGAAACCCAACCGATGCCCCACCCCCCACCCCCCCGGGAATCTTCATACGCCGATGACTCACCGCCGTTTGTTTCAGCTGAACACGACTTTCTGTCTGCACGGCTTTGCAGACATCTGGGATTAGCGCCCGTGTTTCAAGGTGCGGTCAGATCCAGCGTCTTCACCTGTGAGGCGAGAACACCTGGACCCTTGGTCCTGATGGAGGGAGATGACATCACCACAAGGGGCGGATCGCACACCCGGCAGGTGTGTTGGTGGGGACTCATGACGTCTCCTGTTGTGAGTCGATGGAGGTTGAGTTTGGATCGATCTGGTCCGTTCTGACAGAACTACAGGTAGTCCTCAAGATATGAACATTCAACTTACAAACATTCGCGGATACTGAACTATCGCATTTCCCGGCCACAACTGCCGCCGAGCAGCGTAACATTAACGCTAGGAGTCGGTTGTGTTCGTAAGTTCAGGACTTTCTGTGTATAAATTAAATAAATTTCCATTAAAGTCTAAAAATTCTTTAATTTAAAAAAAGCGTCCCGAGGTCAGCGAAATGACGACGGCTTATCGCCGACGCCGCGGCGTCGCTCTCGAGTTCTTATCAGACCGACCTGTCAGAAACAAGGTCTGAACAGGTCTTATCAGCCCCACACTACCCCCCCACCTCCCGCCACGCCGGCTCCTGCGACCCGACTGGAGGGTGTTTGTCGGGTCCAATCGGTTCTGGTGGAAGAACGAGTGATGACCTCATGATCTGGTGTGTCCACCACAACCTCATAACTTACTGGGCTTTAATCTTAATCTGGAGGTCTCTTAATCCTGACAATCCCCCATCAGCTACCAGTTTAACCCCCGATGGGCGAGTCAAAAAAAGGAACCCCTTGACTCCCTCTTGACTTTTAAAGAGTCCTGACCTGTGGAGGAATTCTGGAAACATCCCAAAACAGACAGGGATATCATTTCCAATTTGGTCTGGAATGCTTCCTTCAGGGGGTCGGGGGGGGGGACCTTCTGGGGCGACCCCTCGCTTGTCCCGCTGCCACCCCGACGTCCGAGCATCGAAAACAGACGGAGGAAGGAAGCGACTGAGGAGGACTTGACCTCGACCCGAGGGGAGCAGCGTTACAGGTGTGACAGAAAACACATTCCTGACCCTCGTGGACGTTTGAGGTCACGCCAGGAAAAGTGTGTTCAGACTGGAGGAAAGTGGGGGAAACCACACCAACGAAGAAGAGGAGGAAGGAGCGGGGAGGAGGAGGGTTTGACGGCAGCGTGCTAATTTGTATTTGGACTTGTGATGTCTGAGGGGAGGGCTGGATTAGGAGGCAGCGGTCCGGAGAGAGACGGGAGGAGTCAGGTTTCAGCTCCGCCGGGGCCCCTGGGAGTCCGACGCACTGAAGCTGCCTTTGTTTGACTGGGAACCAGAGGAGGAGGAGGAGGAGGAGGAGGAGGAGGGGGAGGAGGGAGGCTTTTAGTCGGAGTGAGGCTGCAGCGGAGTGGGCTCCATCCCTCACTCATGATCAGGACGACTCGGCTCCCCGTCCGACCATGACTCCACGGTAAATGAAAGACGCCGTCTCTTCCACTTCTCTCCTCTTTCAGTCACCCCCCCACCCCCCCATCCCTCCCCGACTCATCAAATTCTGATTTCATGCAGAATTCCTCCCTGGATCTTTGGATTATTCCTGCTCGCCTGCCCCTCGTCTGCCTATCAGCTGCTGGACGGTAGGTGCTGTTTTAAATCCCAACTTTCTGCTGAGTCGACGCTTTGCTGGAAATGATGTCACACAGAAAGATGGGCGATGATGAAACTTCAACTCATTTCAGGCTGTTTGTGTTTCTAATTACGCCTGGAAAACGTTCTGCGTTTTTATCCGAGCTGCGCCGCGTTGTTTTTAATTTCCTCTCCAAGCGGGAACACTTTCAAACCGATGATAATTAAAGTCTGACGCTTTGGCCTCCTTGATGGCCGGTGCTTCCTGTGGGATGTTCCCCTCGCTCCCAGCATCCTCCTACATCCAGCAGTGGATACTGGGAGCACACGTGGCAGCAAACTTTTCCGGAAACTTTCAGACGCTTCTGTGTTTCTGGACGAGTTCCACGCCGGCGTTCAGACGAGAGTTACCTGACCGGCTTCCGTGCTGCACGTCGGGTCCAATCGCATCCTGACGGATGAGTCCCGGAGCCTCCGATCGGCCGCGCCCGCCGCTCGGAACGCCGCGATGGAATCAATCGCTCCAACGTGTTTCTAATTAGCGCCGCTAAGGTAGATTAGCTTCTCCGCTGCAGAAATCCCAGCGTGCAGCGGCGACGCGCTGCAGAGGCGAAGCAAACGCTGCAGACGTCTTGATGAGTGTGTGCATTCGGAGGTCGCAAAGGCCGCACAGGTCACAAAGGTCGCAAAGGTCACGGTCGAATGTGCCCAGGTTTATTAGTTTCCATGCAGGCATTGAGGCGGACGATCAGCGCTGTCGTCAGTCTGCTGGAATCCACAGTGGCATTTAAAGCTGTGTGTGTGTGTGTGTGTGTGTGTGTGTGTGTGTGTGTGTGTGTGTGTGTGTGTGTGCGCATCTTGACCTATGATCTGATCACCACAAGGAGCTCCGTGTCACAAAAGGAGCGTTTGTTTCGCGCACCAGCTTAATTACGACGAGGCTGCATGATCAGTTTGACATTTAGAATTCAACACAATGGGAAAACGTGTGGCTGTGAAAACAAACCCTGTGTGTGTGTGTGTGTGTGTGTGTGTGTGTGTGTGTGTGTGTGTGTGTGTGTGTGTGTGTGTGTGTGTGTGTGTGTGTGTGTGTGTGTGTGTGTGTGTGCAGTGACTCCTCTCTCAGGATGTTTGTGCGTTTCCCATTTTTTATAATCCTCTGTCATGATTCACTTTTTCACTGAAGGGGAAAAAAGAAGTGTGTGTGTGTGTGTGTGTGTGTGTGTGTGTGTGTGTGTGTGTGTGTGTGTGTGTGTGTGTGTGTGTGTGTTTGGCTGACTCGTCAGAGAGAAAGCACCCGAGACAAATATTTCCATGCTGCTCGTTGTAAATAATCTTGAAAACAGAGCCGTCGCCGTGGCAACCTCCACATTTCTATGCGCGTTTTTGTTAGAACGAAGAGGACGTGACGCGTTTCCCCCCCGCCGCTGACAGGTGAACGAAATGGAACACGTCCGCTGAATGAATGGATGATGAAGTCAAAGTCTGGATTGTAGCGCCGTGAGCCGCTATTAGCATTTTTTTAGCTAATGTCGCGGCAGCGGCTGCACACATGCTAATCGTTTGCGTTAGCGCTGGTTTTAATTATCCCGACAGGGCGGCGGCGATGGCTAACGGCTGAGGCGATGCTAATGAGAGCGTGATGGCGACCAGGTGATGATGATGCTGACAGGTGCGTGAAGACGAGGGTTGGATGGAGCGGCGTTTGACTCGCAGATGTTTCTGCAGGAAGACGGCGATTTCTTTTTTTTCCCTCTCCTTGTTCTCTCTGTTGTTTGATCAGAGGAAGTCCAACAGGATGTGTTTGTTGTTTGTTTACCCTCCTTCCTCTTCCTCAGCTTCAGATCTCTGATGAAGGAACATCTTCTCATCCTTCATCAACACATTTTTGTGGTTTGGTTCCGTTTGAGTCCATAAAAACCGACAGAACCAGGACTTTTATTTGTCAGGAGCTCCTTTTGTGAGACTTCCTGTTAGCTCATTAGCTTAGCCAATTAGCTTAGCACCACAGGAAGTTAGTGTGATTGTTAGTAGTGGAGCGACAAAACCATTGAGGGTTAGCTTTCGCTACAGACTGACAGACTACAGTCACTTTCTTTCTTCTTTTGTACATTTATGTTAATTACGACTGGTTAGAGTGCCACCCTGTGGTCTGGCATGTTCACTGCAGCAGCGGTCATTCTGAAGTTGTTTCTATGGCAACGCAGAACTTATTTTAAAACAGAACCTACTGGTGAAACCTGGTTTCCTGTCTGTTATGACACCTGATACTGAAGAGACTTGTCAACAGAGGGACGAAGGCGTCCGTCTTCCATCCATTGGCTCTTGATTCTGACTTTGTGAAACTCGGTCTTGGCTTTGATGTCGGCCGTTTGGACGGCGTTAGCGTGTCAGGTTCTCATTAGTCGTGTAATGTCAACTGGAGCTGGTTTTAATCTCAGTTCTGTCCAGCAATGACTTCACAAAGACCCAGAGGAATCTGCAGAATCAGCTCCATCAACACTCCGTACGAGGAATCCGTCCTGGTAGGGTGACACAACGCTACTGACTTCGACGAAACATTTTCAAATCAAAACGCGAGGATGATGTCATCACCTTGTGCGATTACTGCAAGACGAAATCCGCTTGTTCTGGATCGTTGGACTGATTCAAGCGGGTCCAGCGAGGTTAAAGCTATTTGTCTCGTATTTGAGAAGAAACGCCGTCCAGAACTGCCTTTCGAAGAGCGTCTGCTTGTCCTTCTTGACACGTTCTCATGTCAACACTCTCAAACCGATCCAAGACGTACTGCAGGGTGTGTCGCCTCCAGAGACCAGATTATTCCTGTCCGTTTGGTTGCCAAAGTTAGCCTGAAGTGACAAACCCAAAAAAAGGTGGGATCAGAGATGGACTCTGGGAATAATCTGAGAACCGAACCCGGCACGTCACCCGGATGGGTGAACAGGAATTGCTAAATTTGTTTCCCGGATTAAACAAGTCGCTATTTTGATTTGCGTCTTCCCAACGCGTTGAACATGGCGCCGCGCCTCAAGGCGTGAAGCACAAACACAGGATGTGTTGATTTCAGTGGAGGGCAGAGGAGTGACGCGAAATGTCACTTCGACCTCCACCCGCTTTACTTCACCTCCCTCCATTGATTTAAAGTGGGAAACTGCATAAGGATGTTGTCAACAGTTTGAACTCTTCCTGTTTTCTATCTTTTCATCCCAATTCTTCCCTCCATCATGTGAAACATCTGCACTTATATATCTTTTATCTTTTTTGTCTCCATTATTTCTGCCTTCAAACAAAAGATCACAGCGCGGTCACAAACTTTCTGAGTCGGTTTTTGGTTTGATTCCTTCAATAACGTCTGTGGTTCAAACTGAGCTTCAGAGAATCTTTTTCTTTTTAATTCCACATGACAGACATCAATAAATAATTCTCTCATGAGTGCCGAAGCTTTTACCAAACATTTACCACTTATGAAAGACTGATGCTAACAAATAACTAACCGAAATGAACCATAACTCTCACTTTACAGCTTGTACTTTTAATTATAACAAGTAATTCTTTGTTTCTTCAATAATGACTTGGGTGGTCTGTGGTCTGGATATAGTCTGGCCCACCTATGAACGAGCTTGGGTGAGTGTCCAGGATGTACCCTACCCCAGCCGTACCTGCAGATAAAGATGTTTTACAACCACTTTGACCTTTGACCTGGTTGCATTTACACAGTGAGGCCTGCAGCAGGACCGACGCCGGACCGCTGCACCTAAAACCGAACCACAGTGCGTCCTGTGTCCAATGAGGACATTTCATGCATCATCATAGATCATAAGTGGGGATTAAATGCAGATCAAAAGTTGGTTTGTTTTTCCGGGAGCGGTTCTCTTCCTGGCGTTTCGAGCCGCAGAAGTCCGACGTGTGAAAACATGGAATTTCTAACAGTCTGGAAAGAGCGCGTCAGGGGCGGAAACACGTAGGTGGAACAAGCTGGAGTCTGTTGGGATGTAAGCGAGGCCTCGTCCCGCAATACAGAGAAAGATCAAGAGAGTCAACGAGGTCGAGAGTGGTACTAAAACATCAAACGTTTTCACTTTCGTTTTCACTTATTGAGCAGAAAAACGGGAAAACGCTCCGTGTTGATGATGTCTTCTTGCACATCCTAACACTTTTCCACTTTCATGGGTCACGGGGGTTGCTGGAGTCTATCCCAGTGGACTTAGACATGAGACAGACTCCGGACACTTTGCCAACGTATCCCGGACATCAGAACTTTTCAACCCCAAACCCAACGTGACACTGCTTGAGATTTCCTCGACATGTTCTCTGGGTGATGATGGTTCAGTCCGGATGTGGACACGGGTAGCAAGTTGCTGCTCCATGGGTCAACCGAGACCAGAACTCAAGACGAAACCACCACCTTGACTTCTTTGAGATAGTCTTGAGGTTTCCCGATAGTCTTGAGGTTTCCCGATAGTCTTGGGGTTTCCCGATGTGCCGGCAGCTGGGGGCGTGGCAGGACTCCTCCGCGGGGAGGATCTGTAATGAGGATGCCAATTATTCTCCAGTGGGAGGTGGGATTAGTGGCGGTTTTGCAGCGTGTGCTCTGCTGGCATGTTGCTGAGTGGTTTTGGAAAATCCCACCACGAACCTAATTAATAGTTGGGTGTCGGTTTGCTGTGTTTTATCTGCCTTCCTTCCAGTTCAGTACCTGATTTTATCCGTTTCCTGCCTCTCTTTTATCTTTCTATCCAACTCTTCCTTTCTTTTCTTCTCCGCAGGTATGAAAATGCTGAGTCTTATTTTTCTGCTGTGTTTATTTACTCTGGAACTTCCTGCAGGAAATAAACACCTTGGTTTGCAGTTAGCTTCTAGCTACTGTTGCTGCTGCTGGCCTCTTGTTAAATTAGTTAGCGGCAGAAAACCCCTCAGTGGTGGTGGATGTGATTTTCTTTTATTGGATTATACTATTTTACAGTTGCTAGAAATCCATTTATTTGTAGGTTAAAGTAATGATTATTCTTGTTATTGATTAATTAATGCTTTAGTTCCCGGTATTAAGTCTCAAACGCGACACTACGGTTTAACTGGAATGGCTAAAGCCGAGCTAATGTTAGCACTGGCTCTTGGTGCATCTAGTCCAGACAATCCCTGAGAGACTGAACATAATTTAAGTCCATTTGTTGTAATTTGAGGCAGATTAGACTCTAATTTGATGAGTGCAGTTGTAGTTGTTGTGACCACAGCTCTGGATTATGGAATCCTGCAAACGCGACCTCAGGTTTGTGCGGCCACCGCAGTGAAGAGAAACGTTTGTCCACGGGTTTCCTCACTTCTTGGCGCTCCATTTGAAGTGGCGTCCTCCTCATTTGTATGACGTCTTGTAACAAACAAAATTATTTTTAGCGCAATCTGAAAAAGCACATTGAGCCCAAAATAAAGTAGAAGCATTTTTTCACTACTTTCAATTGGGAGCTGTAGCCTAACCTTATGAATTGTTTGAAGAGCCCCAAAGCGTGTTGAGTTGGCCTAGTAGGGGGTCACCTTTATGTTCTAGGTCACATGTGGGACAGGTGTGCCTCATGCTAAGCTAGGCACACATTGCATTAATATGACGGTGAAATGTTTGGCTGTATGGCGCGTGGTTATACATTCTTTTACGAATTGAGTTGAACATAAACAGCGAACATTCGTGCAGAGGGCTTGCCATCTTTTTTGGGCCCTGGTTGAACGATGCTATCACCAGGGAGTCCCTCAGTAATGACCAGACATCCCAAACCGGTACCCAGGCCCGTTTATCCATCAGCAACTTCTCAAGACCAGACCAGACAGGAAAACTGATCCGTTTTTCCCAAAGAGTCTTAAAGTTGAGTTATATCTCCATTTATTGAGTGCCTGAAAGCAGTCGTGTTATTTTCTTGCACTTGAACTGAACTCTGTGACAGTTAAACCTCCTTTCAACAGCCTCTTCTGCTAAAACAAATCTGCCAGGAGAGAAAAAAGTTTTCCTTTAAAAAAAGAGTGCTTTTTGTTGCTGACTCAGCAAGCCCTGACACATGGAAACGCTATCAAGCAATTGATTTAGGGAAAAAAAACTTGAAAAGAACAATATTTTTTTGTTTTTTTTTGTAATTTTTCTTCACGATGAGCACCAAAGCTGACAATGGAGCTATTTCCACTAATTTCCTTTAATTTAGCGTAAGTACTCTTGGTTGGAAGTAATTTAGAAGTAATTTCCTTACTTCCCTCGAGGTTCAGTGACCTGGCATCAATAAAAACTGAATGGAACTCGCTGATATGACAGAGCCGAGGAAGAAGTTTTAAAGAAAAGTCATGATGGTTAGGAGAAGGTAAACTTGAACGAAACAGAGACGTTTTATTCGTTTCCATCACAGCCGTCCAGTTCGTTTGGCATCCTCGCTAGTTTTAGTTGTCTGCTTGGATTTCTTCCCACATTATGATGTAATAGAAGTCTTCTATCAGAGATGAGAAGTTTTTACATTTGAACGAGAACTTCGCTAACTTCAGCATCAGCAAAGTGTTCGCAGCTGAGTCAAACCTAGTAATGTCGCCAAGGTGGAGGAAACCTGCCCGAGGAGATTCCTACATCCAACTTCCTGGCTGCACATGAACCCTGGCCGGTTTTCCTCTCGGAAAGTAACACCAGTAGGGAAATATTTTGCTTTTGATGCATTATTGAACATGAACTGACTGCCGTCTCCAATTTTAACTTCTTGTTTCGATATTTTTCTTCATGCGATTGGGTCGAACCCAACGGGAAAGACTTGTACGGTGAGTCACTTGAGTTGAACACTTGTGGAGTCTCATTGCCAGAGGTCACAGCCATCTTTGTTTTCCACAGCCAAGAAGAGGAAGTGGTTTCCTCTTGTTGGTTGGAGGCAACCAGAAACAAAACCCAGACACATGTCGGGATTCCCTGAGGTCAGGCGTGTGGTCAGGAGACACAACGCTTAGGTTTGTGGTTTACCGTGCTACTGAAATAAAAGCGACAACATTCGGTTAAGATGGAAGGACTTCAGAATAACCGAGGAGCTGGATAAGCTTGTAAATGTCACAACATCTTGGTTTTGTCAATCTTTTCCATCACCTCACTCCTGAAGACATGTTTTTCATGGCATGGTTGTAAACTTAACAGTCCACCCTCGCCACACCACCCTGTTCCTTCACAAGACAAAGTCTGCCGAGTAGCAGCGAGGTGAGTTTTTGCCAGATGACGCAATGCAGATTGAGCGGTCTGGAACAAGGATACGGAGTGTTGTTAATACTTTTGGTTAGAGTCTTGGCTTGTCTTGTAACACTGGAGCTCTGAAGTGGAAGATAACACGGTGTCTGTCATGGCTGTGACTGTGTGGTCTACCCAGACTATGATAGGAAAGGATTGTGGTCTGAGTAACGAGACTTCCATGTCCGTCACACAGCAGCAGTCGACTGCAAAATATGACTTATTATCCCCTTAAGAATGTTGTGGACTCAAATTAACCCCAACTAACCCTAACTTGCAACCACACACATTGGAGGAAGTGGATCTCGAAGGCTGGCCAAACCAAGCTCAAAGAAGTAGAAGGGATTAAAAAAAATAAAAAAAACTTTTTTCACAATGTTTCTTGTAGCTTGGAGTCATTTTGATTCTGGACGTACAGATACCAAGGAAAGAAACTCTCCAGACTGCATGATATCACACTAAACTGTCAACTTACTATGCTAATATCTTGACATGACCGATGATAGGAGGCGACCAAAGTCCAACATCCAAGCTGTGTCCTTCCTCTTCCTTCTCTCCGTTACCCAACTTCAAGCATCAGACACTCGAATGGCTACGTATTTGTTTCTACAGACTGGATAGTGGTGGGAAACCTTGTGCTGATGCTAGGATGGACAGAATCAAGAGTCTGGACCCAATCATGCTGTATCATATCAGAACAAGAACCTGTTCTCCTGCATCACAGGACGTGTTGTGAGATAAAAACCAGATGGGTAACAGAAACAAACTTCCTCCATTCCGTCATTAAGTGCAACAGAAAAGATAAAAACTACTGGAGGAGGTTTTGTAGAACGACTACTGCTGGGATTGAACCCGACTTTTTCATATTCAGACACTTCCTGGGCAAAATCAGGTCATCCTGGTCCTGCCATGATTGGAAGGGAGACATTTAAGACTGTACAACCAAATCAGAAGTCGTAGAGCAGGTTGTACGAAAGTCAAACTATGTGTATGAAGACTAAAAGTCTGTTTCGTGTGGATGCGTGAGTCATCTGTGACCCCGAGTCCATCGGGTTCGTTGCTTCATCAGGTCTGATCTGGCGCTGGTGGAGACGAGACGACCCGGACAAAGAAACAGATGGACGAAGTAAACATGTTTATATCCAAGCGTCCCAGATTTAAATCTGTATAATCAGACAAAGAGCAACGCCTTGATCATTTCATACCCTGTACCATCCAATCTGTGTCCCCAGGTGTTTTGGGTTTACAGCATTCGTTTACGATTTGTATGAATCAAGACGAGAGGGGCCTGAACCAAGTATCCTGTCATTTTTTTAACGCGTATCTTATAGCAAAGTTCGAAAATGACATGAAGTTAGTTGGTTCATCTTGTAGCATCTGCTAAAGTAAGTCTTTAGTTGGTTTTCTGTTTCACTAGCGTCTCTTGATCATCTGTTTTGAGGCCCTTAACTTTGTGCAGAAGAGGAGGTTGTCACGCTTTAAAGTTTATGTCTTGGATGTGGAAATGAATCCAGATCAGAGACTCTGTCAGGGTGCCAGCAGGTACTTGTTGAGGCTAACGGCTATGTGCGATCTGGTCTGTTAGGAGCGGACTGTTAGCGAGGAGAGGGGCCAGTGTTTAAATGTGGAAAGCTTTACACCCATGCAAGAACTGAAAACAGACATACGCCGGTTAAACATACGTCTGTAGGCGAGTCTCAACATTTGCTTCTGGATTAGTTTACCTCAGCAGAGACTCTTGTAAATCATACCGTTTATTCCGAAAAGCAGGACGTTCGTCGATGCACAACAAAGAGGTTGCTGCATGGTTCATCTTTTTGTTCGTGTAGTTTGAAGTTGTACAGAATAACAACTTAAATTTATGGTCAACAAGCCAATGTTTGAGGTGTGGCGGCTAGTCATAAAGTATTTGTAGTCCATGTGTTTCTTGAGCAACTATCAAACAGGAGGTGAGAACCCGCAGATTGTCTCCATCTGTTGGGCCAGCATCCATAGCATCACCCCCAGTTCTGTAGATGCACAAGTCAGATGTGATGAAGCTGCTTTGACTTGATCCGGTTGCTTTCAGTCTGCAGGTCATCAATCTAACCGGTATCAGCAGTAAGCTAGCTGATTGAATACCAAGTCCTAAAGACACTTATTCAAAAGGCATTCATTCAACACCAAACATGGACGCCTAAAAAGGCGTGGCTTGTGTCTTGTCCACATCGTTCAAAGCAGTTGAGAAATGACAAGAATTCAAAGTTAGGAAAACAAACCGATGAGCTTGACCTGGTTTCGGCCTGACAAATGATGCTAACAGCTGCTGAGTGTTCTCGGTTACTGTCGGACACCGGGGTCAAGCACTGGGGTCATTTCCTCCCCGGGGTGAACCTTGCACTCCATTTTGACCCAGTTAGCTGCTAATTGTTTGATGCAATGGAGAGGGTGAGGATGCACGAAGGCTTGTCCCGGAGGAGTTGGGTTCTAAAGGTAATCTCAACCTGGTTGTCAGCAGGTTAGCGGTGAGGACTAATACCACCACTCAGGGGATCTGGACCTGAAGTCCTGGACAGTTTTGGACTTCAAGACAAACCTTGTTCACTGCAACCATTTATTTTTTTGTAAACTCTATGTAACTCAAATGAAGATGAAGTTCAGCTCAAATCAAGCTCAGACATTCCAAATTGATTTGATTGTTGACACCGTTCTTGCACCTGATCCTACACTCCTCACCAACCTCGACTGCTCTGTGAATTAAATGCGCGAATGTTGATCAGCCAAGCTGGTCAAACCGTCGACAGTCAACCGGCGCCGTGCGAGCAGCAACACTCGACAATGAATGAATGGAGTGCTTGGAGATTGGCCGAGGGCCCGGTAGCTTGCATCCATCGCTGCAGACCTGAAGCAGATGGTATCGCTCAGACGGACCCCCTAATGTATAAGGGACATGAGTGGATCGTGACATACAAACATGGCAACCCTTCAACTCACAGCAAGCCCTTGGCGTTCATGACTGGAGAAGGATGTTAAGGGATTTCTTCATTGCCTGAGGATATCTTGTATTTCCATTTGTTTCTCACTGGTTGGCGGCGTTTCTATTCTTTTTGTTTCTTGTGATATGATTGATTGTTTCCATCAAACGTGAAAGAATCTTTGCCTTTGTTCTCATTATTTGCATCTTTCTTTCCCCTTATTGACCGTTTTCATTGTTAAAAAGCGTCGCTTCATCTTCATTATTTCGAGGAAGTACGACAGTCTTCGCCTGTCTGGAGTCTGGACATTGTGACGGCAAGCTGCCAAAAACAGACGGTGTTTTTTTAGCCGGCCTTCCATTCCTCTGACACTTTGGTCAGAGTGCAGCTTCTACAGCTGGTTAAACACAGCTTGAGGTAAGCCGAGGCAAAGCGGCGTTTGCACTGGTCCCAGTGACCTCTGACCCCCGTGGACAAACGCTTCAACCACCTGCCTCCACCGGCTTTAATTAACATCCTTCAGAATCATTTTAGACTCCAGCAGATCTGATTACGTTATTCTACTCCCACGTTCGACCACCTGACCTTTGGGTCTGTCTCTCTGTACCTTGGCCACCAATACATCAACAAGATGAAGAGTTAACAGTTTCAAGAGGTCTTTAAACACATCGCGACACATCGATGGAGATCACTTTTCTCACTTCACTTCTGCTTATCTTTTTACGTAGAAATTTGTCTTACTTGGCTTACGGCCGCAATGCCAACTTCCTGCTCCGTTGAGCTAGCTGCTAACAGCTAATCCCTAAAGTCCTGATCTGGAGACGGACAGGAATAGAATATTAAACGTTTTGGTCGTTCTGCTGCCTCTGACCTGCCAGCCTTCACGGGTATGGAGAAAATAGACCCTGATCAGTGACCCCAGTCCAGTCCAGTGTTGGATTATAAACTCCAGAGCTTTGACTCAGTGGTTCTGACTCGTACAAGAACTGAGTTGTGGGTTCTTTCTCTGAGGGAAACATCACGCCCCTGATCCAGGTTTCGTATTTAGCTCTTTAACTTAAATCCTGACTCTTTAAACTCCTTCTATCCAAACCTTCCACAACACCCGTCCTGGATTTTACTGTTGTCATTAGGAAGTCATTACATGCTCGTCTTCCACGGTCTGCTGGAGTCCCACCACGACCTCTGACCTCACGTGAAGCCCATCAGTTCCACCGCTACACCCCAGAACGGCACCAAAAGGTCAGATTTCAGTTGTTTTTCAGTGATGGAAACAGAAAAAAGGTTAAAAAAAAAAGAGCTTGTTTTTGGTATTTAATTATCTTTCCTCTCGCCCATAAATGAGAATTCAGTCATCTGGTCGCCCCATGCCGTTGGAAAGTTGGCAAAAGAAAAGAACCAACAAAGCCTTTCTGGAGCTTTGGAGCAGAACAAATAACAAACAACCACATATTTTAAGAAAACAACCAACATCGTGAATGTTGAAGTGGCTCCACGCAGCCTGATCACCACCAGAACCGAAACCCCAAACTTATTTTTAATCTGACCTCATTACAGTGCCTACGCTCAAACACTATTATCTTAAAGACTATGGATTTCAAAGAGTGTAAATATGTTTTTGTTGAACTTGGTTTTGCATCTTGGAGCTCCTGGATACTGGATAATGACTGTTTTTACACAAACCTACAACTTGACTTCATTTCCTAGAAGAGAAACTTGATGAAAGTGCAAGTTTACTCAAACGCTGGTGTATTTCAGGACCACATTTCCACTGCATACATTATCATACATTAGGTAGGACAGGAGTCTACAGGACCACCGGCCGAGGAGAAGCCGATCTGCCTCTCGGAGAGACCGGCGGCTCGGCTCCCCGAGGTGAATGTTGGATGAAAAGCAAGAATGCACTCGGCTCACCGCTCAGCCCCTTTACGCCGGTCCAGACCCGGTGTTACCGTCACATAGAAGGCTCCACTGTGTGGGCTTGTGTGGACTGCAGTGTGCAGCGAGAATCCTCTATTTAAAGCCCGGTTAAGAAACATTTCTGCATGCAGTTGCTGCAACTTGGATGAGCACAGATTCTACTCGCGAGATAAGCTGTTGGCTATCGGCCAACTTCAAGTTCCTGCAGAGGAATGATGGGAAAAGACGGATGAACGGATGAAGCACTACATCCGGACCAACCCCATAGCCGTGCATCAGCTGATTATGAAAGCGAACCATCAAATTAAACATCCCAGCTGAGCAAAAACTGTTTTAAATTCATATGTAACATCGATGAGTCCACTAGAGGGCAGTAGAGGGTCCTGCAGCCTCGGCGGAGGTCCGAAGGGTCGTCAGGGGCACGGAGACACGAGGACGGAACCCCGTCATTCCAGAGCTGAGGTCACCAAACTATCGAGATAATAAACCCCCGTCCCCTTCACATCTGGGAGTCACGTTTGTGGGTTCTAATCCCACAGCCGGCACCAATAAGTCGGCGTACACTACCTCATTTGGCTCTTCTGGGGTACGTGGAGTCATTCACTGGAGAGCAAGTTGGCAGATTGGAGCTGGGTGGGTTCCACTTGTTCAACAGCAGAACCGAGATGCGTTCAGCTCTGCTGTTTCTGCTTAAAGTCGAGGCAGCGACTGATAAATCATAGCAGGTGAAGCCAATTTGAGAGGAAGATGTCAGGCTAGAAACGCTGAGCTGTTCTCTTCTCATTGGACGGGGGTGATTTTTGCATCGTTGGATTGAAAGTTGTTGTTTTTGGAAATGATTTGAATTTCTTGCAGAATTAATTAATATTTTGCACCTTAATTATTCACCTCTTGGTCGCTATATACTCGTATCTGGACAGGAAGTCGTACCCTCCCCCCTTAGGGGGGCCCACTTGTCTCTACAGGGTTAACCAGGGACGTGGAGAGAGTTTTGGTTGAGTCAATCTTGGCTCTGGAATCCTGTCCAATGGAAGCCAAGTGCATAACGTGTCATGACAAATTGATTCGTTCTGAAATCCCACATTGGTGGAGACTCCTCCGGCAAAAAAAAAAGCAAATTACTGCAGACAGGACGTTCATTTCTTCAGATGCTAATGCGCTAATCGTTTAATTTACCGTGTAGAAGGACTTTTAGATGTTTATGTGATGGCATTTTTATAGAGATGAAACTGAACGAGGTGCATACCTCCAAACTGTTTTGTAAACCATTTTTTACATAAAATCCCAAAGTGATGATGTCATAAAACACCGCCGAACCCGTCAGGAGCGCCGCCGGCGGGCGACCGATTGTTTGTTTCTCCCCCCTGATAAGTTAAAGTTTGATGTATCGCAGAGGAGAAGAGGCCGAGAGAGATTTATGAGGATTGGGGTCCTCGTGGGAATGAGCTCGGCTCCGGTCCAGCGGCGGAGATGGTGAGGTTTGAAACAGCTTATTCATATTCCCGTAAACCATCTGGTTCATCTCACAGGCAGTTGAAATTTAAGTCGCTGTAAAAGCTGTTTTGATTTTATGGGAAAGAATCAGCCGCGCTGTGTTGCGTTGGTGTCCTGCTACGAGGCTATTAAACCGTTATCTCCTGTTATTTTGGAAAACGTCCTTCCATTCACGAGGACTCCTGGAGCCAAACGTTTAAACTTCGCTGCGTGACAGAAACCGAGACGCTCAACGATGCTCTTCTTGCTTTATTCTATAGTTTTTTTGGGTATAAAAAAGTCTTTCCTAAGGTTTTGGAGAGGTCAGAGCAAACCCAACAGAACAAGCCTCTTTCACACATCTGCAGCATCCCACCTTTGGAATCGGGAGCTCCAAGTATCTATTTGCACTTCTGAGCTATGAAGGACGCCGTTGTGGCGTTGCTTCCTAAGGTGCACCTAGGTTGAATTCTGAGTCCTCTGCTGCAGCTGTAATTTGTGATTTAGGCTTAAAGTGCAAATAAACACAAGTTGTAGCTGCACATGTTTTGGATGTGAAGGTATGAACCCTTCAAACTGAGAGCTGCAGTGTTTGATGAGACTTTCTTGTGGGGTAGAAGTCTGCAGAGCTCATGGGTGCTATTAGCCTGTACATGCTAATGAGGCCACAGAAGATTTAATCTCCAAAAAGGATGTAAATACACAACTTTCACTTTAATTTGGGCTCTTGGAGTCGACTGGTTTGCAGTTTGACCACCTGAGATTCGTAAAATCGATGCAGCCACAAAATGTTTTGCTTTAAAAATCCACCCGGTTTGAGTTGGACTCAACAGGTCGGATTCATTCACATGTGTCACGTGATGCAAGTGACCGTCATGTGATCCGACGCATTCCTGACATACGTGAGAGTCATGTAAGTCTTCATCGTTGCGAAGATTCAAGCCCATTTCCAGACGGTCCACCTCGTGGGTTCTGGAGGTTGAGACAGAGGGACCTGACGGTAGCTACGGCAGATTAGTTTATTTCCCACATCTCCATTAGTCACATGAGCAAAAAAAAAAAAAAGTGTTTTTATATTTGTGACATCACCCTGAACCCGCGCCATTCATCGCTGAGCTAAGCGCCGCGAGTGTTTGATCACAGCGAGAGCGTTAAATCGACTCTCCTCCTAATGACTGCGCTAACAGAGCAGCTTTGTGCTAACTGGGAGGCCTCACCTGGTCACACACACACACACACATGTACACACTCTGTGTGGTCCTTCAAACTGACGTCACCTTAGCGCCGGCGGCTGCTGGATGAAAAGAAGTGGGGGCGGGGCTTCGTTTAGTCTGCTAAACGGAGTTGATGTTGCCGGAGAGGAAGTCCCGGTTCAAAGCGGTTGTTTTATGTTGAACAAACCCCCGGTTGTCTCCGTTCAGCTCTTTGGCGTTAAACGTTTGAACAATTCATACGTTAATTTACCCCACATTGTTATTTTGTTGTTGTTTATAAACACAAACAAAGAGGCGGGGATGCAGAACTTGGTTCTGTCTATCCATCGGCCGTCACGCTTCATTTCTGGAGCGCGACTCGAAAAATTGAAAAATATCTTTCATTAATTTCCAAACCTATTAACCAACAACTGCCGACGCTGCACCTTCTGCTATTTGGGGACTGTTTGTCTGTTTGGATGTTTTTGGTTACCATGGATACAAATTAAATTGTGGCTCTGGGAGTGGGATTTGTCTCGGATGAGATTTTCCAGGGCATTAAAAAAAAAAAAAAAAAGGAATATGTATGTATCTTCAAGGATACACTAGAGAGGTGACTCGTGATAATTCTGAACGCTTTATTTATGCAATAATAATAATTTTATACACAAAAATACACACAGAGCAGGAGATCCTATTTAAAATATTTCATAAATTGATTATGATTTCGGAAAGATTCATGAAAATTCAAGGGGTCAAAAGTTCAATCTGAGTGTAAGAGTTCACGAGTATTAGATATGGAAGTTTAGATTATTGATGATCGATCGGTCTCATCAGGGCGTTGCTGTGATGTCACTCTTTTTTCTAATCAAGCCTCACATCTTTACCTCGTAGCCAACTGTAAGAAGCCTCGACCCTGAGATGTAATCTGATCCCTGCTTTAATCAGGCCACAATAGACTGATTTAATCTGGGACGGTTATTATGGTACGTTTTCAAAAGACCCATGATCCCTGAGACGCTTCCAGAAATCCAGAGACACTCCAGAGGACTTGTTTTATTGCTAGTGTGATTTCTGAGTGTATTATTAAAGATTATATCAGCGGAGTTTCCCTATTTTAGCTTTATATTAAAACCAGCCTTATTTTATTTATCAAATAAGGCTGATAACTTGAGCTAAACCCAAACCAACGCCGCGTCTGGTTTGGGTTTAGCTCGAGCCGATAGCATCGTTCATTTGATCTTTGCATTAAACTTTGCAGATGTTCCACTGGCAGGCATTTTATTGAAGCTGTTATTTTTTTTATCTACTTTAAAGATTAAAAGCCTTACTTTAAGTATGGCTTGTGTTTTCTTGTGTTTCTTAGCCGTCTTTAGATTCTGATCCCCTAATACCGAGGATTCAGACTGGCTTTAGTCATTTGTAGCATGCATGCTAACGCTAGATAGCAGAGAGACACCACTACAAAAGGTGTGTGCTGAAGTTAAAACATTTAAATGTCATACAAACAGACAGAACTGGAATTTCTCAGGTGTCTGGAGCATCACATGGCTAGGTAGCAAGAAGCATCACATGGCTAGGTAGCAGGAAACAAAAATACAAACGGTAGTGACTGATTGTGGTTCGGTTACATTCCCATTCATGGACTCGGTTCGGTGTCTCTGCTAGGTGGAGGGCCACTCCTTAGTGGTCAAACCCTGCACATCCTCTTGTCCAGCTTTTAAACTGTACTCCAATTAAACTGGTCTCCTCGTACATTTCCAGACTCCTCTTCCCAGGAGAAGGGAGTCCACCCAACCAGACTCAATGATTTAATCTCTTGCTTTAATTGGACGCCTTGAAGTTATGACACTAGCTTGAGGCGTCCCAATTTCGGCGCAGGTGGTTCTCGGACTTAGCCAAGCCCGATTGCAACGAGCGGTCACACCCTGACCCAAATATCTCCAGTTACTTCCCAGCCGACATGTTGGACCAGGACTCTTCACCCTCTGCTGTCATTATTTACAGTCTTCTTAAGAGGAGAACATCTATGACTCATCGCTGCAGCCGTACTTCTATCAGCAGCTAGCGCGCTAACGCAGGACGACACGCGACCCAAGCCAAGCGTTGATTCAGGGTAGCTTTTGCGGGTTCCTGTTGCATCACGAGAACTCCAGCAAAGAAAATATGTCTCGGTTTCCACGGAGACGTGTCCAGCTGTTCTGTCTGACCCATGTGGACGCACATCTGCTGGAATGGTGAAGTCATTTTTGGGTGAAGACGGAGCAATCGGAGCGACGGGCCGGACTTGTGGGACTTTCTCACCAACATCCAAGCCAAGTCCACGTCTGATGACGAGGCAGCCCATAATATCTTACTCCAGAGGACTTGGATGAAATTACTATGAGCTTGTTTTTACTATCTTTGACTAAACTGCCTGAAAGATAAGATAATTATATTTATATATGACATTTTTACCAATCCTATTGAATCCCTTCTCACGCAAGTATTCCACAGTGAAAACGCTGCTTAATCATAATCACTTCCAGATTTTGGCCGCTGTACGAGAATCACTCTGGATCCACATAAAGCCCAGATGATTTAGAGTCACCTCTTCTTTCTGTGTTTGGACTCGCCATCCTCAACACGCCGAGGTTTTTCACACCCAAACGGAGTTTTCTTGGATAAATTAAGAAGCACTTCCTCACATTTTGGTGTGAATGAGGCAACCGGTCTGCTGTGCCACAGTCGGTGAAGACAAGGCACTGGTGTTCTCACGAAGCTCATCTATCTTCACATTGGATCAGACAAACAGATTATTTGAATGGAAGCTGTTCAAAACTACTTGAAGGTCTCCTCATTGTAGTTTTTTTTAGATGCACTGGTCTGCAGAGGCGTCCGTCCAATTATTTCATGGGGAAGGAGGTGTGGAAGTTGTCCAGCGTGGAGCCTCTCTTCACACAGGAAGCCTAATTTACAGGAGCTGCCGCTGCGCAGCACGAGCGCATTAGTCCGGCCTAATACCTTCCAGATGCCCGGCTTTTATACTCCGCTGCCCATTGGCTCTGGAAGAACAGACGATTGTTCCCTTAGCATGTCGTCCCGCTAAGGAGAACCAGGTGTCGACTGAGTGCGTCGAGAGAGAATAGTTGTGGTAGGTGGGCATTCACAAAGCGCTGTCGGAGGTAGGGGGGGTGGTCTGGAATGATTGTGTGCATTCAGACATGGCAGAAAGTTTAGATTAATTCAGTGAAGGGTGACCCTTTCCCACCCTCCTGCAAAGCCAAGAGGCCATATCTGACATTTTGTCCAGGTTTAAATCATCTAGAGACGAAAATTAGCCAAAAAGCGTTAACGGAAATAATTTGTTGAGTGTCTAAATTTCAAAGATAACATACTTCTACACTCAAGTTTAAACCCTGTCTTGTTCATAGATCCATGAATTGAATTTAAAAAATATGATTTTTGTAAAGCTAATTTCCTTGAGGTGATAATCAACCTCTTTAAGAGCGGTATCGTCAGCATATTGTTTAATTTATTAAAAAAACAAGCAAACTGGAAGAAGCAGCTCGACAAGTTTGCAAAGTACAGATATAGAAATACAAAACGATGACAAACACAGTATTGGTTATGACAGCTTGATATCACCTGATGTGACATAAGCTGTCACAAACCTGTCATAAACCCAAAGACGCTATTCAACTCATTGTTTTAAAAGTGACATAAAACTGGCAACTGGTGTCTCGGGTGTTGTTTGCAGGCTGGTGATTCATTCACTGATGTTTCCTGACTTCCTCCCGTGTGTTTATTTCCAGAAGACGGTTCTCAGGGAGACTTGGACCTGACGGAGTTGATCGGCGTCCCCCTTCCTCCTTCCGTTTCCTTCGTGACGGGTTTCGAGGGCTACCCGGCCTACAGCTTCGGACCGGATGCCAACGTTGGCCGCCTCACAAAGTCATTCATCCCCGACCCGTTCTACTACGACTTTGCCGTCACAGTCACAGCTAAACCAACCACCCGGCGTGGCGGCGTGCTGTTCGCCATCACAAATGCTTACCAAAAGGTAGTGGACCTAAATAAGGACAACTTCCTGCTACATTTATTGTGCATCTCCTGACTTCTATTCTTGTTTGCAAGGTTGTGCACTTGGGTATAGCGTTGTCCGAGGTAGAGGATGGCTCCCAGAGAGTCATCTTGTACTACACTGACCCAGGAACAAGAGGAACCCAGGAAGCAGCTTCCTTCAAAATGGGAGACCTGACGGGGAGATGGGCAAGGTTCACCCTGACTGTGCAGGGCGCAGAGGTGGGTCTACATCATTTTATCTCTTGTGATTGGCCATAGATGCTCTGTGCATCATCCTACTACCAAACCATTATTCGTGTAGCATTCATCATGAACTCGGTGTACATTTTAAAGCTGTGTGATGTCACTTTTGGTCACCAGAGGCAAAAAGGCGGAGCGGCTTTGGCTCAGGAACACCTAATAAAACTTGGTCGCAATCACAATTCTTGTCTGATTTAATTTTATTCAGGGGATTGAACAGATGTTCTTGTGGTTGCATACGTCCTTCTCCCTCAGGTGCGTCTCTACATGGACTGCGAGGAATACCACCGGGTCGCCTTCACCAGGAGCCCCCAGCCTCTTACGTTCGAGGCCAGCTCGGGGATCTTCGTGGGGAACGCTGGGGGTACGGGTCTACCCCGATTTGTGGTGAGTCAGACCAGGACTGGATTCATTTGCCATGTGTGGACATGACTCTTGTGTCTGCATCATCAACTCCTGGAACGCTAGCTCCTGCCGTCAGGCCTGAATGAAGGCAGGTTTGGATCGCTGGCTTGACAGCCAGCATCGCATACCGCTTCTATTTGCAGAAACAAACGTGGCATTTGGAAGGCTTCCTATTCTGTATGTGAGACATGAACACAATAGTTATTGTTGGCAGCTTTACGACCGCCGCAGGAGGAACGAATGACCGCATGTGTTTATGGGCGCTGCTTTATTCTGTGAGAGCTCATAAATGACAAGCTGTGTGTGATTTACATCTGGATACAGCTGCGAAAACCAATTCTGGTAGAACCAAACAAAAGTTATTCATCGTGTTTCAAAATAGACAGATCCGTTTCAAACAGAGTGTGACGGGCGTCCACGCATCGATATGTCCAGAAGACATCAGGAAAGAGTTTAAAGCTTTATTAACCACCAATATGACGATGGTTGGAGGCTGAAGAGGGCATTTAGAAGTAGGTGAGAGCTACAATAGACATATCCTCGACCTACGACCCTGGGGTAAGGGTTAGGGTTATGTAACCAACCACAACTCCTCAATGGTGTGTTCCATCCTTTATCCTGTCCTTCTGGTACATATAAGTTCATGTGATGGGCAAAAAGCGAGACAATCCAAGTCCAGGACAGGTCTAACAGTCAAACAGATTTCTTTCCTCCCATTAAGATTTTATTGGGGGAATCTGGAAAGAGTTTCAAAGAGATCCCGTGAGGCAAAAATGTGTCTATTCAGAGTATTTCTGCTCTGGCTAGTTGATCAGCAGTTCTGGGCTCAGACCAGAATCGTTCTGTCGTCAGCAGAGCAGAAGAAGTTCCAGATATTGGGTATGAATGCTTGAAGCCACGTCCTTTTCTTGAGGTCTTTCTCTAGACTTTTCCCATAAGCTGCAACTTTTCACCGTAGGATTAATGAATACCTTCCCAGGTGTCTGTGTTTTAGATCATAGATGAATCAGTGGTGAAAACCGTCTGGCTTAGGAGGCTCGGACGACTGCCAACCAATCAGAAAGGACACAATATCAGTCATGACTCATGCCTTTAAGGAGTGCTTTCCTCCCCCGTGGGAGGAGAGGCCCTTTGTAGCTACCAGGAGTTTTAAACCTCCAGTATGTGCTGTGTGACATCACCCAAAGGGCCTCTGAAAGCTCTTTTTACTAATCCCTAACCCTCCTCACACAGCCCTCCCCTCTCCTCACCCTTTCCCCCCTCGTCCAACCAGCAGTGACGATCTGTTTCCAGCTGTTCGGGCTCCATCTCCGTCCACCTCCACCCAGGGAGAGCAGTCATAATGCTGCGGCGGCGAGTTCACATTAAAGATGCCTCCCCACGGTCATTTAATCTGCATTCCGTCAATTCTGCGAAACTGGGAACTGTTTGTTTGGGATCATTATAGTTCCCTAAAAGACATGCAAAAACAACACGTATATAAAGTTAATGAGGGAATAAATCAAGTCACTAAATTAAGCTGGCAGCACGGAGGAAAAATAATGCTAATTTCTCTCAAACAAACTGAAGCGGGTCGGGTTCTGGATATTCAAATGAAGCCTTCCGACACTTGAAAAAAGCCGAGATCTTTGGGAATTTCCTCAGAATTCTTGGATAATTAAAGAAGATTGAGTTAATTGCCACAAATAATTGGCTTGGTGAAGGTCAAGGTCGTAAGTGTTGTAAATAAAGGTTAGTTGTGCAGGAGGTTTCTTCAGACTCTTTAAATGTCTTCGAATCTTCACTAAAATGACCTCAGAACTGGGTTTTAAATGTCGTTGGTGATGTGTGCCGCTCATTCTTCCCTTCCAGGGTTTATATTCCCTGAATAAGTATTTGGACATAAATCGTTCACCCATGTTGATGTCGGGGGTTCACGTTCCCGCGGAAACGTTTGCACGGCGCATTCCTTGTTTACTTCCACATGTCTTATTTACTGTACAAACAGCTGTCTCTAATTTGGTCTCCTCCCAAATCGCATCCACCCGTTCTTCCCTTCGCTCCCCCCTCACCCCCTCCTGCCTCACCAACATTGAATTTCATAGACCGTTCCCATTCCATTAAAACCAGGTGTTTGTCCTCCAGTCGGAGCATCGGCTCCAATCTGGCCCATCTAATAAGAGGACTACCCCCCGATTTAGGGTTCCATTTGCAATCACATGCATGTCTTCATGCAGGGACCAAGGAATTAGTCGGGATATGGTCCAAACTAAAACCTTAAAGTACTTCCGTAGCGTCTTCTGTAGTTCCAGTCATCCTGATGTAGTTCAAGAGGTTTTAATCATGTCTGTGTCATGACATTTCCGGAGTTTTTTTTAAAAAGTATTTTAATACTTTTTCAATGAAAGACTTGGCTGCTGAACATCTTGGGATGGGTTTGTCTTCCATCTTCCCGATGACAATGTGGTAAAAAAAATTTTTTATCGAGCTCTAAATTGTCACAAAAACCACGACAAACCACAAAGTGTCTGAAGATAATGGTAGATATAATGTCTAACAGCTGTTACCAGGAATGTCTTTAAGACAAGTTAATGACTCATAACATTTAGACTTAAACTCTGGTGATGATTTGAGTTCCTAAAACGAAATGTGGAACACTTAAAGTCTGATATGTTAATTTCTGGTAGGGGAGACATTTCTGTCTCTAGCAGACAGTTTGGACATGTTTTCACGCGAGCAGCTGACTAATAAACTGTAAACACGTGTTCAGCTTCTGTATAACTTAACGACACAGAACCGACACCAGATAACTCCTGGGCCTCCTCTTCCTCCAGGGCTCCATCCAGCAGCTGGTGCTGAAGTCCGATCCCACGGCCCCGGATGACCAGTGCGAGGAAGACGACCCTTATGTGAGTGTCCTTCCAAAACCCAGAGGTCTGCATCTGCCAAATTTACACGCATACCGCCCTCTAGTGGCGGGAGGCAGACACTACAGGAGTCTTCTTCCTGTAGAAATAGTGGTTTCAGGAAGATCTGTTCCTTTCAGCTTTGCAACTGGTTCTGTGGTTCTGGAGAACCATGACTGGTCTTCACAACACCTGCAACCCAACTACCAATGCAGGAGAGTTTAACGAAAGCCATCAGCTCACCGGTTGATATCATTCCACTGTGGTTGTGATATCTGTAGAGTTATTTTTGGTCTTGGACTTCATTCACAAAGAGAAAAGAGTTTGTAAAACCTATAAGAAACGTGCCGGCTTCACATTAGGGATACGTTTACGTCCACACCAAGTCTCCGTTTGGTTCGTTAGGAACTACAGGATGCATTTCTACCGAAGTTCATGGACCTTTAAATTCTGGTGCTGATCTGGATAAAAGGACGGATCCAGAAGTGGTTGGAGGGGCAGAGCCTACATCAGACAAGCTTTACAGATGTAGCATTATTCATTTGTTCATTCATTTTGTGCTTTTTGGCTTCCGTGGGTCACGGGGGTTGCAAGAGCCTATCCCAGCAGACTTAAGGGGGTTAGCAGAAGCTCCCGATACATTGGCACTACATGAAACTACATGAAAGACGATCAACCACTCACACCTATGGGAAATTTCACCTGAAGTGCATGTTTGTGGAGACGGGACATGGAGAACCCGGAGAGAACCCACACACACACGGGGAGAACACACAAATAGCACAGAACAGGATTATTGTGGCTGTAAATTAGACCGATCAGGCTGTTTCTATTGGACTACACATGACCTGTGTAACACGTGATGTCATGACGTCAGTTATTGGTCGCACTTTCTTAACGTTCTAGTAGATGCTTTTGTGTAGCTTTGGCGAACTAAACGGAATACAAATGGGACATATGTCCAGTTTTTCCTTATCTTTTTTCTTTTTTTTGCCATTTTCCAGGGAATAAGTTATGTTTCAATGTCTGAATGTTAAATAAATTTGAAAGTTTTCCCATTCTTCTGCTAAAACAATCCTCTTCCTCCCCCCTCATCTTCCTCGTCTGTCGCTCCCGTCTCTTCAGGCCTCCGGTTATGGAAGCGGCGATGATGCTTATGAAGACATGGAGGGAAGAGACGAAGTGAAGAAGATTGTGGAGGAGAGAGAGTACACCATGGTGTGAACACACACACACACACACACACACACACACACACACACGCCTGTCCCGTTTCAGCGGCGTTGGACTCGGACCAATGAAAGCAGCTCTTATCCTCGGAGGCCTGGTGGAGACTGGAACATGGTGATATAAGGACGCGGGAAAAGAGCGACAACAGAGGATAAAAAAATTATTTGATTGAAAGACTTAAAGCTAAAATTCGGCGCCAATAAGCTTGGCTGTGGAGAAAGAGTCAAACTAGAAAATAAATTTCATTTTACTTTAAATGTCATTATAACTTCTGCAAAAAATTAACCTTCCATTTCCAGACTTTTGTAATTTGACTGTAGACTTCTGTTCCTCAAGCCCTTCCCAGATCTGGACCCCACCTACAGCGCCCCTGTCCGAGCTCCGCCCACTGAGACTCCTCCCCTTGACGACAGAGATTATGATGATGAAGATGTGGAGGTAGAGGAGGCGTCTGGACGGGAGGTGGAGATGAGCACTGTTGGAGGTAAAGAACCAAACGTGTGTGGTTTGGCGTCGATGCCCGGTGGTGTAATACCACAATACGCCAGCAGATGGCGGTGGCATCATTTCCTTCACAGGGAAGCAGCCTTTCCAGTCTTACATTAAGTTTCATAAAGGTTATGAATGCTTCCAGATTTTTAAATGAGCATCTCTTACTGAAAAGTGAGTTGGTGTTTTTATTAATGTCCCCACTTTATTTATTGGTTGCAGCTGAATCCCTTCTAGGAGCGACTCCAGAGTCACTCGACACCGTGAGTAAAGAGTTTTATTCTGAATTCAGACTCAGAACATCTTCCTAACCTACTGGAGAAGATGGAGATGAAAACAAAAGAACCGTAGAAAACGTTCACCATATTTTCAGTCCCTTCAGTCATCTCCAGGCCAAAAGGGGGCGCGAGGAGACCCGGGTCCACCCGGACCTCCCGGCCCACCAGGACCAGCCTCAGGAGACGGGGAGCAAGGCCAACCAGGACCTCGAGGTCCACAGGGACCACAGGGTCATCCAGGAACACCTGGACCTCCTGGTGGAGACGGACAGCCAGTGAGTGGTTTTTGTGTTCCTCTTTTAAACGTCGCCTTTCTTTAACAGAGCTTCAGAAGACCTATTTAGAGCACGTTCTGTTTGGGTCGGTCCTACAGGCCCGGACACAAAAATGATGGATTGTTTTTCTATTTTTGTCTCCTCCACAGGGAAGCAAAGGTGAAACTGGTGACCCAGTAAGTAAAGTCTCTCAAGTTTTGTAGATTTTTAGTGTCTTTGTTGTTGGAGAGTCTCTGGGGGATCCAGGAAAGAACCGTTTCACACAGAGGTGCTCATTCAGAGAGCTAAAAACCAACCATTAGTGACTTAATAACACCACATCATCATTACCAGTTTGAGGTGTTTTCATGGGCTATGTTATATAAGCACTAAAAACTCTTTTCTTCTTCCCAGGGACCCACTGGAATTCCAGGATTCCCAGGACTGCAGGGAGAGCCTGGTCCCCGGGGAGAGAAGGTGAGCAACAACCTTCAATGTGGTAAAAATGTGTTTTAGCTGATGCGTTTTCAGTTATTAATCATTAAACACCTGATGATCCATTAAGGGTGATAGTGGAGTTGGACTACCAGGACTTCCAGGCCCTCCTGGACCTCCAGGTCAACCCAGCAAGTCTTCCATGTTTCTGGTGGGTTTTTTAAGCTACTCTTGTAAATATTAATGTTGATCCAGAGATTAACTTTTAGCTTCAGACTGGCTATCAGCGGTTGATAAAACTTTGTTATAACTATCTGTCTGTGTTTTTATTTTCTTATTGGTGTAACAAACTAAATGTGTTTCCACCAGGAGGGCTCAGGATTTGAAGACTTTGACGGTGATGCAGAGATAATGAGGGTGAGTGGTCTTCCTCGTTTTGTAACCCTCATCTCAGGAGTGAAGGGTGTCCTCACCTTGTCTTTCTGAAACCTTATTTCACCAGGGGCCTCCAGGGCCTCCTGGCCACCCAGGACAGCCAGGACCCCCAGGACCCCCGTCTGAGGACATCTTTCCAGGACCACCTGGAGCACCTGGGAAAGATGGGAAGGACGGAATACCGGGTGAACCTGGACTACCTGTAAGTTCATCATCGTTAGCAAAGTCCAGACATTGATCCTGTACGTTAAACGCTTCTGGACCACTAGTTTGTGCTCCTCCTTAAACAGAAAGGACACATGTCCTCGTATTATCAGCAGTGCTTTTAAGAAACACTGAAAATATTGGGTCTCGATGAGGATTCCCTGATGATTCTCTGAGATAGACAAACAATCATATCATCTGCAAATGTGATTTAGTCTCCTAGCTGCCTGTGACAGGGACTACAGTTCCATTGCTGACCTAGCTTTTGTTTTCAGGTGATTGAGGAGTGGCTTAGTGGCTCTGGGTCTGGTTCTGGGTCTGGTTCAGGGTCTGGTCAGGTATTAACATGTGGGCCCATCAGATCCAAGGGGCCTGAAAGACAGGATTTCCCCCGACTTTATCTGAACACCCATGTTCATTCACTGCTTGCTGCACACTACTGATGGATGTGTGAACACACTGGGTGTGACAGAGATGTGTGTTTGTCTATGTTTATGTGCACCCTCCAAGCAGTCAGTTTGTTTAGCCTGAAGCTAGAGTAGCAGTATGTTAGCTGGATCCCTGTTAGAGCTATAGAACATGGTCTGAGCTACAGCCGTTGGGGGAAATGTGTCTTTGGTTTTAGCTTTCATTAATAGTCTGAATGCACGGCCTTTTAACCAGTTTACCCTTTTTAACTTGCACCAAGCATCCACTCTTGTACAGTTACATTAATGTTACTAGCAGCTAATAAACCCACATGTACTACATTTGGAGTATTAGCTCCCTCCGGTATGGAGAAAGCAAACATGCGTCTGAAATGAAATGAGGTGTCACTCTTGCAGGGAGTTGATGGGAAAGATGGCGATCCAGGACAACCTGGGGCGAAAGGAGATGTGGTGAGACATTTTTCTCTTTCAAATCTCTTTTCTTTTCAGTTTAACTTCCATCAGTATTGTTAAAAAAGGCTCAGTTTGATGTTTCACATCTGAACAAAGAAGCTGAAAGCCAGAATCGAAGACGCCTCTTCTGCAAATTTAAAAAGAAGTTTGTGTGATTCTTCAGATTTTTTCCTTTTTTAACAGTCCTCTATTTTCTGACAACCTGTAATTTTGATATTTTTCCTTTCTGCTAATTAGTCTTCTCTTGTTTTCATGCTTTTGTAAGTTGTTTTTGAAGAGTGTGCTTTTAATTAATATTTTAATTACACAAAAATGTAGTAATTAAATCTGACTTTTCAGACACGGGCTTTGCCTCTCTTCTTCATCACCACACACCCTTTAAAATATATATTTTGCATTTATTCCTCTTCTGTTCAGTTATTAGTTTTATACTGCACTGGTTTCTTGCATGAATATTGCAATAAATAAAGTTTTAATATAAATGATTATTCATTTAGCATGAATCATCAGAAAGTGCTCCTACAACTGGCTGGAAACATTCCATTTTATTCAGTATGAGTTATTATAGCTCCTCATCTGAAGGTACAACCGACCAATCAGACATCTCCTGCCCATGTGACCACGCTGCCTCCCTTTGATTTCCCTTGAGCTGGCCTCTTAGCGCTCTGCTAGCAGAAACAATTACGCACAAGCTAAATCACCATGTAAGACAGACAGCCGAGCTGGTAGCGATGTGACCCCACGGGCTAATAAAGCTAAAGGGCTCCAGTGTAAACAAGTCTGATAGCTGCACAGGAAGGGGCTCACTGCTGCTCATGTGGGGTCGTTTTCTATGTTGAACAGGGACAACCGGGTCTAAATGGGCTGCCAGGACCAAAGGTAAGAACAACCACCATCCACAGCTCCTCACCTGTCATCCCCCCTCTCCCACCTGACTTTACCTGTTAATAATCAATACATCCCATCTCTCTAGGGAGATCAGGGTCCCCCAGGGTTTCCAGGCCTACCAGGCTCAGACGGTCCCAAAGGGCAACCTGGTCCCGAGGGTCCACCTGGCCCTGCTGGACCCCCAGGACCCCCTGGGAGGAGTTTTGCGTTGGACTTTGAGGTACCAGATGACTTAAATACGAGTGTAATCATGAGGAAAAAACAAAATGCTAATGAACATCTGTGCTATCATTTTTTCCTTTATGAACTTTTAGAGTTGGTGATATTCCCCTAGAGTTTTAATGTTTTTACTCATGCTTTAGTCAAACTTCTTTAAGCTGCATATGTAAAATGTGAAGCTAACTGACTTGGAGGTTTTTACAATCACAAACCTGTAAAGTCTTTGAGTAAAAATGGAAAAAAAAAGATATGAAAAGTCTGTCGGTCAAAAAGCATCACCAAAAGTTGTTTTCATTGCAAATCAACTGCATGAATGTCAATTTCATAGATAGATAGATAGATAGATAGATAGATAGATAGATAGACACTTTATTTATCCTGAGGGAAATTCCATTTTTATTGCAAAGATTTGATCAGAAAACATAAATCTTGCTAACATTATCGCTAAAACCTCCTGGATGCCCCAACTTGGTCCAACCAGTCATGTGTCATCGACACCAACTTGAAAACAGAACCCTCCTGCATGGTTACACCCATATTTTGACGTTCCTCATCAATCACATCTACATGTTACACCCGACATGTAAAACCTTTGGCAGCTGATGGAGAACAAATACCAGGCAATCAGGATTTTATTGCACAACCTATAAACAAATCATGTATTCAACAAGATATAGGTTTTATTAGAACAATACTGAGACAAGACTTTTTTAGACGTCACTGATTTCCTTTTGTGGATTTAGGACTTGGAAGGATCTGGGATGCTGGACGGGTTTGGAGCTGCTCTGCCCAGAGGCCCACAGGTACACCTGGAAAGAGTGTTAGAATGACCATTCAGACTTTCATGTCACCATAGTGACCTCGTCTACCTTTTGTTACTCAGGGTCCACCGGGAATCCCTGGACTCCCAGGACCAAAGGTAAGATATCTCCTTTAGCCAATATCACTACTGAAGTAATTGATTACAAGTTAAAGGTTATATCATGTCAGCAGCACATACAGTATCTTCAAAAGGGTCTGCACTGATTAGGAGTTCTATAGGTATGAGGAACGTCTTTGTGGCCAATTTTGTCTCTGTAACGAAAATATGCTGCTATTGTTCACAACTGGAGTTAGACATGTAGGACTTTGAGAAAGCAGGAAACCTAACCCTAACCACAGCAAAAACAAAAATATCATGTTCCCTTGAGTCATCTTTTTGTTTCCGTCATAGGGTGATGTTGGTCTGAACGGCCTCCCAGGAAAGCCGGGTCTGAAGGTGAGTCGTTTTGTTTAACCATCCACAATCGTTCGCTGGGTCTCTGTTAGGATCTGTAAAGCAAGAACACACAAATAGAACCCAATCAATCTGAGGACTGAGGTTTGACAAGAAGGATGACATCGGATGAATGATGGTTGTTCTGCAGGGTGAACCAGGTACCGCAGGAACACCAGGGTTTCCAGGACTGGATGGACTAGATGGGCTAAAGGTCAGACAGACTTACAATGCAAATATATCTGATGTGTGACAGCATGCAATTCCGTCTGAGCCGCGGTAACATAGTTTTCAGTCATCACACAAAAACGAACACACCCTGTTTGATGGAATGGAATACATTCATTCCAATACTTTCTCAAAAAGTTTCTTTCCCACGCTCGCAAGACGTACATATTGCAAAATCAAACTGGACTGTTTTTTTCAAAGTTCTCAGCAGGATAACGTTTAAATACCAAATTTATTGCATGATGAACCCAAACATACTGGCGGACAGAATCGCAATCTTCACCAACCAAGACATAAAAGAAAAAAAATAAATACATGAAAGGATTCCTGGTAACTTTTTCCTCAATGTGTCAACTTCAGGGCTCAAAGGGGACCAAAGGTGATCAGGGACAAAAGGTAAGGACTCCCAAATGTGGATAAGCTTTACATTAAAAGTTCTATGTTACTATTTCCTGGCTATAATGTCGAACGTGCTCTTTTAGGGAGAGTCTGGACAGGATGGGGTCAGTCTACCCGGCCCTCCAGGACCACCTGGACCACCGGGAAACATTATAAACCTCCAGGATGTGAGTATTACCTGGACAATAGAGACAAAACTAGAAGAAAAAGTTTAGACATTGAGGGCTTTATTTTTTTACACTGAGGTCACTTTTTTTTTCGTAGCTCCTCCTCAACAACACGGATGCCATCTTCAACCTCTCAGGGATTTTTGAAGCTCAGGGACCGGCTGTGAGTATCGGATCAAAAAACGTGACGGAACGGATCCATACGTTCTTTGCAAATTTTTATTTCCTAAATATTTGTAGGGACCGCAGGGACCGAAAGGTGAAGTTGGGTTGCCAGGAGTTCAAGGACCTCCAGGACTGAAAGTAAGAGGGTGTTATATCTGATACCCACAAGATCTATATATGATAAAACTAGATTATATGTAGTGGTGGTGGTGGCTGATGACTCTGCTGAGACTCATGAGGCAAAAGTCTTCAAGTCTTTTACGGGTTGTTGGCTTGCAGGGTGAAAGGGGGGAGCCAGGGTTCGCCATTGCATTAGATGGAACCATGTTGTCAGGCCCGGTGGGACCAAAGGGAGCCAAGGTTGTATTTGTGTTTTTTTGTACAAACAAAATTCAGATCAATACGTGTGTATTGATCTTTCTGACCACGGATGTTCTGAGCATCGATTTAAATGTTTCTTCATCTGCAGGGTGATAAAGGCGATAAAGGACCTGTTGGAATCCAAGTGAGCAAAATCATTAATCATCAAACACCAGTATCAGAATTTTTCCTCAGAATCCAAATTCTGACACTTTGTTCCAAACAGGGGCCCAGGGGACCACCAGGACCCAAAGGAGAATTTGGTTTTCCTGGAAGGCCTGTAAGAACTTGGTTGTACTCTTAAGTTTCTGTCAGTGGAATCTGAGGAGCCCGTAGTTTAAGGTCCGTTTTACTGTTCATACTGTCTAACTCAAATGCTTTTGGGTGATAAGGGTCATCTGGGCCCGATGGGACCAAAAGGAGAGAGGGGGGACTCCTTGGGCCGGCCGGTGAGATAATCCTGATTCAGAGCCATCGATCATACTGGTTAAATGCCAATATGATATTAACTTTTTACTTTTCTTCCACTGCTCATTTTAGGGTCCCCCTGGTCGTCCTGGGCCACCGGGCCGCCCAGGAATATATAGCTACCCCAGAGGGGTAAGTGCACACATACATTCACAAACTTTGTTTACGCTCCAATGCTCAATGCAGCAATGAATCAATTAAAGGGAGGCTGAGACTCTTTGGGGGATCCGGACGTTTTTTGTGACTAGTTATGCTGGATTTTTATGATTTGGTGGGCTTCCTATGCTCATGTCCTCTCTTCTGGGTTTTCTGAAGATGGTGTTCCCCATCCCTCCCAGACCCCACTGCAAGATGCCTGTAAGTGTTTGACGCTGACATAACACGTCTCTATTAAACAGTTACTAGTTTTTAAAAACCTCATCCAACCTGTATCTAAATTCCAAATCACATCTATAATAGATACAGAACTGTGCACTGACAATCTTAATCCCAAACACTTCCATTCTATCTGGTTTGCACAGTCTCCTTCCATTCTATCTATGTATGCAGATGACATGCATGTTTCTCTATCTAACACTGGTGCTAATGGGTGTTACAAGCTAACATTTTATCACTCAGGGTTGTTCCACTGCGGTTCTAAAATATTCCTGCATGCTGCATGCCCAGAATGGAAAGATGAAAGTTCAGTGCCAGAACAACGAGGTACTACTTAAACCAAGTCCGCAGAATGCCTGCTCGTCATTTAATTTATTACTAACAGATTTGATGCTGGATAACGGAACTTAACAACAATTCCATTCAGAGCTAATCTCTTTAAATCCTGTGAGATTTGTCATTGCTGCACAATGTTAATATTTGTATGTTATTATTCCAGCTCAATCCTGACGGAACCATCACATTTGGTAGGTTTGATTCTTTAATATCATGATGTCCATTTTTGTTGAAACATTTAAATTTATACTGAGTTAGTACAATAATCAGGCCAAAGAAAGATCAAAACATTTACACTATATAACTTTTTCCTTTTTTTTTTTTTTTTTTAGAAATCAATTCAAATTTTTGGAAATAATTAATCATTAGTATAACTTCGAGATTACAAAATCAAAATGGTATTAAAGCATTTCTTTATATGTATAGTCATTCTTTGAGATACAATAGTTTTTTTTTGTATAGATAAGACTTTCTATGTAGATGTCTAGTCATTATGTTGAGATACTAAACCACTATGTCAAGGTAGGAACAATTTGTTATTTTGAGATACTGCATCATTATTTTTTAGTGCTTCTCATTATGAGAACTCACAGGAGCTTTTGTCATCACTCTGACAGAAGTGGGTTTCCACACTGTGTCAGCGATTCAGAAAGAAGGGATGAAATTGCTGTTGTTTTCTGCGTTCTAGGTAACTGTCAGACAGGAGAAAAGGGGGAAAAGGGAGAGCGAGGTCTTCCTGGGATGCCGGCGCCACCAAGTGAGATAACAGCAGCTTCATGTTTAATAACTGAAAATGCATTTTAATGAGCGGATTTAAAGGTCTGATGTTATCGTTGAAAGGTTTTTTAAAAATTCTGTTAGGGAAGGGAAAAAAAGGACTGTCTTATGAATAAAGGACCTTAAGAATACTTTATTTCTGATGTATTTTCTCCCGTTTCCTGTTCCAGATACGTTCCTCTCCAGACTAGGCGGGGTAAGCGTCACACGCATTTTTATTTCACAAGTCTCGTCTTCATGTGGCGACCCAGGCGTTACCTGTCTGTGTGTCCACAGGAGTTTAGCGGCGACCAGGGCTATAAAGGACAAAAGGGAGACAAGGGGGAGGCTGGGTTGCCAGGGCGACCAGGCATCCCTGGAAGGCCGGGACTTGTGGTGGGTCCTGTTTCCATGGATACACCTGTGTGAAGTTCACCAGAAATTGCACTGACACTTTGATAAATGGTGCATTTCAGGGACCTAAAGGAGAGTCAGTGGTTGGTCCATCAGGACCCCCAGGGGTGCCAGGTTCGCCAGGTATCCCAGGCTACGGCAGACCAGGACCGGTCGGGCCCCCTGGGCCACCTGGTCCTCCAGGATCCCCTGTGTCTCCCTCAAGATATGGCTCAGGTACAATTACAGAAATAGCTCAGAGAAAAATTGTTTTCGTAGCCAATGACCTTCAATAAAGGTTCTGATTTTTGGCTTGGCAGCTTTGAGGATCTCTGGACCCCCAGGTCGTCCTGGGCCTCCTGGACCTCCTGGAAACACAGCATCAGTGAGTGGCACCATGTCTTCTGTTGAATTAAACATTATGAAGCCAAGTAATGCACAGGCACACGAAGAAGACTGCTCACCACAGTCTTCCTCCTTGTTTGTCATTCAGCTGAGGATGTTTTCGACCCGTGAGAGTATGATGCAACAGACTGCCAGGGATGCTGAAGGAACTCTGATGTACGTCACAGAAACAGGAAGTCTCTTCCTCAAGGTGCCCCAGGGTTGGAAAGAGATCCAGGTACTGACTTCACGTTAGTGTACCTTCTATTTCCAAGTCAACATCTTCGTTGTTGTTGTTGTGAGCGAACGTCATTGAGGCGTTGAATCTCACCGATCCTAACAAACGCTGTTTAGTCGTCGGTCCTCATTTTGAAACATTGCACATTAATGTCAGAACAGTTGTATTCCCTACCAGCAGCTATAAATCTGCCCCCTTTAAATGATCTGCATGTAGGTCATGGCTGAACCGATGTCGCAAATAAAACGGCGTAACAGCCATGTAATTGCTTTCCCGTTTATTGCCCGGACCTTTTCGTGCTTGGCGAAGCGTCGAGTTTTATGGTTAGTCTTTCAAGCAGGTTCTGTCGGCACCCACGTGTGTTTTATGCAACAAACAAACAGTTTTTAATGCTTCAGCACATTTAATATAAAATCAATTTAACACGGCGTGTTGAGTGTAACGTGGTTTTGATTGATGGCTTCTCTCCACAGCTGGGCAGCCTGATCTACCTCTCCAATAACATTATTCCACAAGATGAGGTACTTACTGCTTATTTTTATGGCTTGCTGCTGAGTGAAAATAACGCTTTTGTAGATTGTTGTACTGTGCATGCATTATTCATGAATTTAATATTTCATTTAGCCGCGAGTTGCATACCAGATGAGGGGAGACACGATGGAAAGGATACATTCAGTTAATGAAAGGGTGAGGAATATTGAATGTTTAATGTGGAAATGCTTTTATAAACACAGGTTTTCTAGATGCTTTATTTGATTTTACGGTTAAACAGAACTAATATCAACTAGAATCTGTTGCTTCTCGTCCCTCCAGCTCAACCTGGTGGCCTTGAACCAACCCCACTCTGGCGACATGATGGGGCTCAACATGGCCGACCGCATGTGCTACGAACAAGCCAAAGCGATGGGTTTGGCTCCGAACTACCGCGCCTTCATTTCCTCCCACAGGCAAGACCTGGTCCATGTGGTCTATCCTGGTTTCAGGGAAACTCTGCCAGTTACTAATCTCAGGGTGGGTCGTCGTCTTCTTCTCCTGTTACTGTAAAACACCAATCTTTATCTCTACAGACGAATTTCTGGCTACAGACACACATTTCTCTTGCTTTAGGGTGATGTGATGTTCAGGAACTGGCGATCAATTTTCAGTGGAGACGGAGGGCCAATCAGTGCCAGGATACCCATCTACTCCTTCGACGGGCGGGATGTTTTAGTCGACCCTTTCTGGTGAGTAATTCCTACTTTTCCTGTAATTTGTTTGCTGGCTTGTTTGATTTGTTTGAAGTTGGATTATGTCAAACTGGTTGAAAACTCGTTGGACGGGGCGGATGTGGGTCAGAAAAGAACCTGATAAACAAAGTGTTGGATAATTGTCTTCAACACAGCAACATTTTCTTTTCTTTCCAAGGAGATAACTCATAGAGAATAACTAAAAATCTTTTGTGTCCTCTGCTCCTCAGGCCCCAGAAGATTATCTGGCATGGCTCCACAAGCAGAGGACACCGGGTGGTGGACAAACACTGTGAGATGTGGCGAGCAGACGACATGTCCGTCACGGGCCAGTCATCGAGCCTGACTTCAGGTCTGCTCCTGGGCCAGCAGACACGGAGCTGTTCCAACCAGTACATCGTCCTTTGCATCGAAACCCACAAAACCCAGTAGCGCCCAGTCCTGTACCGAAATCGTTCAACACTTGGGGGGAAAAAACTGAGCGTCTGTCATAGAAAAGGGCATCATTTTCAGCACATCTCTGGCACCGGGTTTAGCAGTTTGAGGGCTGCATTTATGCAAAGTCTTGACAAACAAAGATTCATTCTGGGAATGCGAGTTACCGTGAAGCTAGGCTGTGGCGCTGGAAACATTTAATGGGTCACCTTCAATCCAGAAGATTTCCCCTTACGTTCAAACCTGACGGCACATAGTCTTCTTGTATTTACGTCTACGACAATGTGGTAATAATGATCTGTTAATGCTAAATCGATACGTGCAGCAGCTTTACCCGTGGACACCATCAACTAGGTGTGTTGAGGGCAAGATGTCTCTTTTTTTATTGCCTCTTTGTCGTTGAACAGACTGAAAATAGAGACTGAAAGGCCGCAAGAACCGGAAATGTGATGGTTATTATGATGATTTCCAAAGACTTTGGTGACGGCAGCATAAAGAGCTACTTTCACTCATTTGTTTACAGGTTGTCTCGGATAGTCTTCAGTTTTGAAGGAGCAGTTCACTCTAAAAAAAGCCAACATTAAACTAAAACAGCTGAATGCCAACATGAAACAACTCTGGACAGTTTGTACCTCCAGATCGCCAAGTGGTTTGAAGAGACGTTGATGACACCCAGATGTAAATACGTTCTTGTTCATCTCTTCTGACACTTGTACACCTTCATCAGATGGGGTGCATGCAAATATTTCTGACTGATGAAAGGGTAACCATGACGTCCAGCTATGCAGGCTGTGCAGGCTCGTTTTATGTTGGCGGGATTTTATTTTTTTTTAAGTCTTCTTCTAAGTGAACTGCTCCCTTAAAATGAATCACTACAGGTCTTTTAAAGGGTAACAACTTAGCTTTCAAGAATTGTGTCATCCAGCAGTGACCAGACAGCCAGTTTTGCCACCAAAGTAATTTTAAATGCACTGTATTTTATTTTGAAATTTTTTCTCGTTGAACATTTTCTATCTTTGGAGGTTTCTTTCGTGTCGTAGCTTCTCATTCTGGTGAGTTCATGTTTCTTAGCAGCTCTAACTCTCCGTAGACTATTTAATTTAAATTCATTGATTTATTTATACCGCCACAGCACATAACATGAAATCAGATGAATAAATTTAAGAATGTAATTTATCGTTTGTTGTTTGTCCAGTGTTGTTTCTTCTCACTTTTTCTGTCTTTGATGTTTTTTTGTGTGGATATTTGGAGAATGTTAAAGGTCCCAAAATAAAATTCGCATTAAGATAAAATTAAGTTCAGTATTTTCAAAGAAAAAAAAACTAGCAAAAGAAATTCTAAGGGAAAGAGTGAGAGCAGGTGTTTTTGTATGAATATTGGTGCTTTTTTAAAATAAAGTTTTCTCTTTTCATAACTTTTCAGACTGCACATTTCTTTCAGTCGTGTCCTTTTTGGTGCTCTGAATGCCTTCCTTTACTGTCTAAATGAAGGGCATGATATGTTTATTTTGTTTCCTCTAGTAGCTAAAAATACATTGATTATAGTCCTCATTTGATCAAAATAAATTTTCATTACATTTTCTATTCTGAAATTTTGTCATGATATGATAAATATGCTAATATGAATTTAACTAGGTTATGTTTTAGCAAATCTGAGTCATATTGGTTTGTTTTGCCGCCAATTGACTTTCGCAGAAACCCACAGGTGTATAAATGATTGCTTCTATCCACTGAGAGGAGATCCTGATTGGCTCATTAGAACTCATATAAGACCATTGTTCCCTTCACAAAGTCCACCTCTGTTGTTCCTGTGGAGTGATGACTGATATTTATTGATCTTCTTGTTTTGAAGACTCAGATTTGCACAGTAGGTTGAAGGTTTTGTAAACAGTGTCCAAGATAGCTTTTTAAACATTTTATCCTTCCAAAGGTCCTGTTTTTTTTCTTTCCCTCAGCTTTTATGACAATGGAAAAGGTAAAACAAGTAATGGAGTATTAGTGGAGCAGAAAATGTTTCCCAAAACACTCTTGTGTAGTTTTTAACCAATATTAAATACTCTACGTCTGACACCAAGGTCCTGTTGGTGCTCCTGCTGACCGCTGCAGCAGCTAATGCTCAGTCTTTCCACGCTGGTGGATGCCCAAAACCACCTGTGCAAGAGGATTTTAACATTACAAAGGTAAAAACACTGATGGAATGTTATTCAGAGCCATGGTGATGATGTGATTGCTTCTGTGCTTTTATAGTCAAACCTAATGGAATAGCTCAATTTAAAAGGTACATTCAGTTCCCATCTTCTCACCTCAATGCCGATAGAAGATTTTTTTTAGTCCGCCATCCATTTCTTTTGTGATAAGACAAAGAAAAGCCTCTGGCCTTACTTCAGGCGAGCTAAGATGGAGGTAAAGATCTAGTTAAAATGTCTTTATTGCTTGAGTTAACATAAACGCAGCGCTACACCAGATCGGCTTGTGCAGCTTCGTCTGTGGTAAACACTGAGGTATGATGGAATTGCTAGTTTTTATTGATTGTGTCTGGTGATTTATTTCATGTGGTAGCTTCTAAACTTCAGGTTGGATGAACATAATGCTCTTAGCTCGAAGCTACAGCTCGTCTTAAATGGGATGGAAATAATGTCTTTATCAGTCTGTTTGGGCAACCAGAAACTCTATTTTGTCAACTAAGAAACTTCCTTGGGTATTGAGGTGACTAATGTTTTGGGTGATTCCATTAATGTTCACGCCATCAATGCTTTCCTTCTCCCAGTATATGGGAACCTGGTATGAAATCGAGAAACTGCCAGCTTGGTTCGAGAGGGGACGATGTAACCAAGCTACGTACGAGCTTCAAGAGGACGAGACAGTCGGCGTTCTCAATGCGGAAATCCTGTAAGCCTTTTTTTTTTTTCCCTTTAATTACATGCATGACTTATTGACCTCCTTACATGCAAAATTCGCTCTTTTCACAGTCCAAATGGGAACATAAATTCAATCAAGGGCGTTGCAAAAGTGAAAAATGTGACACAACCTGCTATTCTGGGTGTCAGTTTTTTCATAGGTAAATATTTGAATTTAACTATTCTAGCTGAACCAAGAAGGACGTTTAAACTTGATTTAATCTGCGAACAGGTGCTGCAGACGCTCCGTACTGGGTTCTCGCCACCGACTACCAGTCGTATGCTCTGGTGTACTCCTGCAGCCACTACCTTGGCCTTTTCCACGTCGACTACGCCTGGATCCTGGCTCGTACGCGGGCGCTGCCTGAGGCCGTCGTCTGCCAGCTGCATGACAAGCTGAAGAACGCTGGTGTTGACATAAAGAACCTAACAGCCAGTAATCAGACCAGTTGTGATGAGCGGAAATAAGAACTGAATAGTGATCCGAGCTGCAGTGGAAAGTCAAGATGGAGACGGTTTTAATATGATTAGAATACTGAAGGCAGGGTTAATGTCTTTTAATGTCGACTTTTATTTACCAATAAAATTTAACCAACATGGATGTATGAGTGTATGAATGGGGGTGGGGTGAGGGGAAAATACACATGCCAGATGAGGCAAGAGGAAAATTTATATCCATTAAAACAATCATATATAATGATTTTTAGCTGCTTCCACAACCATTAGATTCCAGCCAAATGAAATTACTATTCTGTTCGCCATTATCACCTAAAATAAAACCCCCATATTCTTTCTTTCACTGCTGCTTTTTTTTTTTTTTAATCATATTCATTCATTTAAACCTTCATTGAGGTGAAATATCTGACATAAATTCCTCCCCTCGGGGTTAATCCCTCAGATTTACCAGATGATCTCTGTTCCCCCCCTGGTTTTCCCTCATACCCCGGATACGTGTTCATGTCTAACCGGCGGTCACGTGCTTTTATTCCTAGTGACGTACCCCGGAAGTGCAGTGGGCTCCTGCGCCAGGGAAGGGAAGGATGGCGACGCGCAGCTACTCCGCGTCCAAAAAAGCGCTTTTCTTCTGGTTTTGCGTCGTTTTCGCGTGTTTTCCGCTCCAGTCTTCAGCCAAGACCCGCAGCGCCTCCAACGACAGACCCGTCATCGGTGAGTTTTACCGTTTTTATATTTTTTTAAAATTTTTTTTAGTCGCACGTAAAGTCGAGCTAGCTAGCTAGCTAGCTTACTCATTTTGGTGTCCGCTGTTGAAGGGATTCTGGCGCAGGACGCGCGTCCGCCGCGGCCGAACCACACCCAGTACATCGCCGCCTCGTACGTGAAGTTCCTGGAGGCGGCAGGAGCCAGAGTCGCCCCCATCCTGTGAGTACCGTACCCGGCGCACCTGTTGCTGAGGCTCCCGTGATTTACCCCCATGATCCGTGTGGTGCAGGGTCAACCAGGGGCCGGACGCCTACCGGAAGCTGTTCAGCAGCGTGAACGGGTAACGTCTCCGATTTTATAACGATAGAAACCATAAAGTAGAACCCCCGAGTGTGTTAGTGCGGGATTTTCAAAATAAAACGCCAGTGTTTTATTTTCGTGATTTTCAAAATAAAACGCTCGCTTTAGTTTTCCGTGCTTGAAGCACAAATTAATATGCAGTAAACAAAACATGGTATCATTGAAGCCTTTCTACAAAGAAATAAGGTCATTGAAATGTTTATTTTGCACATACAGTTGGAGTTTTTATCATGTGGACTTTACCCTCTAACCCTGACCTGTTTACTGAAGCATATTAAGGAGATAAAGTCAAACATTATATATTTATGAGATGGTGAGGTTTTTGAATCTTGCAGAACTCCGTATAAACCTTTAGAGATTAGTTAATTATTTTTAGGTCATAAAATATTAAAAATGACTGGCAAACATTTTTTGGCTCGAGATAGGATTTCGTTGCGGTTTTTCCGTAATATTTTCCATTGGATCGTGACTTCCTGTGATGCATATTTAACAGCATCCTCTTCCCGGGCGGATCTGCTAACATCAGCTCATCTGGATACGCAACAGCTGCTAAAACCTTTTACAATCTGGCTGTGGAGGTAAAAAGGTGTGCAGATTACTTTAAGATGGTTGCGATGATGCTGGATTAATCCGCACGCTTTATGTGGCCTTTCAGGCAAACGACAGGGGCGACTATTTCCCCGTGTGGGGCACCTGTCTGGGATATCAAATGCTGACCCTTCTGACGAGCGGAGAGCGATTATTGTCGTCTACCAACACGAGTGCTGTGTCGTTGCCTCTGAACTTCACTGATGGTATGGTTCCGTCTTAACCCAGTGAGAACGAAGGCTTAAAGGAGAACAGCAGTAGCTACTGGAGACACTGGGACCTCCTGGTATCTCCTCTTTGTTCCTCTTTGGTGCTGGGAGGCACAGAAAAGTTCTGGCCAACCTTGTTCTTGCCTCCATTTCACCTGGTCTCACTTTCATTGCACCAAAGCAGGTGACACCGACTCAGTGCTGCCCAAAACAACTGGTTGACTCCTGAAGTTTAACTCCCTCAGTCTTCTACCGGGACAGTCTCGCGTTCCCTTTAACCCTCTTCAGCAGCATGTCTTATGAAGCGTGTTTCGAACATGTCGATCATGCGTTGTGTCAACTGTTTTCAGCTGTTAAAGACAGCCGGTTGTTCCGAGACTTCCCATCTGATCTCATGGACGACTTGGCCACCGAGCCCCTGACGGAAAACTCCCACAGGTGGAGTGTGACGTTGTCGGTACGTCAGGGCTTCAAAGGGCGGGGAACGTCACCCACGACGTTCTAACAGGGTGAACTGACCTCTGTTTCAGACTCACAAGAAAAATGAGGCACTCAACAAATTCTACAAAGTTCTCTCTACAAACACCGTTCAGGGCATAGAGTTTGTGTCCACGGTGGAAGGTACGTGATATGAATCACAGCCCGCTGATGCTGATTGGTTCTAAGAAGAACTTTCTATCCTGTCCCTCCTGCAGCCAATCATTACCCCATTTATGGGACAATATGGCACCCAGAGAAAAACGCATTTGAGTGGAATCGTCCTCACATGGTTCACACTCCTGCAGCAGTGAGGACCACCTTCTACACGGCCCAGTTCTTTGTCAGTGAAGGTACCAACAGAACTTTTTCTTTCCTTCATGGAACCATCAGCTGTTGGGTTTGAGATCTTTAAACGTTTCACGTCTTACAGCCAGGAAGAACTCGCACAGGTTTGAATCAGAGGAAGAGGAGAGCGACGCCCTGATCTACAACTACAACCCGACTTACAGTGGACCCAAAGGCTACTTTGTGCAAAAATACTATTTCTGATTGGTTCTAGTGTTTCAACCTCCGCCTGTTGATCAATCTGAGCAGGAAAGTAGAAATAAGGACATCTTTTCTTCTTTCATTTAACATTTTTAATTAATAAGCGTTCTGGGACCGGTTATCAAGGCTGGGCGATTGTGACCTTTTCATGGATTGCTCAATAAATAATTTTTGTGTCGTAACATAAGCAACTTCATTTCCTGATGTGTGGTTGGATATCAGTTCCCCTCCTCACTCCTCTTGTCAGATGACAAACCGGTAAGGAAAAAAATTCTGTCAAAGACTCGCCTAGTGGCTTGGATCCTGTCCAAAATGCCTGCAATCTGTTTTAAAAAAAATAAATTTTACGTAATCCAACAACAAAACAGGTGAAAGACTGCAAATCGTGACAGAAATAGTCAAATATAACTGCCAAAAGCGTTATGCACAAATTCTGAACTTATTTAAATGGACATTTAACTAAAGATTTTGCCCCAAGAGTTTTTTAAAATTAAATTTTAATCATTCATCGCCCGTGTTTACACATAAATTCTTGTCAACAGTGCCAGAATTAAGCTGATTCAAAAACAGCAGAAATTTTTTGTGATGGTCTTCTGAGATGTTAAAAAGAAGTAGAACATTTCTAAATGATTCCAGGAAACAATTCAATCTGAATTATCTTCTTTGCGCATTCCTTCATGAGTAATTTAAATGAAAGAATTTTAACCACTAATGGTCACATGGTTTTAGTATGAATGACGTAATCTCTTAAACTGACGGATGTTTTCCGGAAGTGGAGCAGCTATTTAAGCGTCGGTATCTTGGAGATCCTCACCCACCTCAGGTCCAGAGAAACGATGGCTTTCTTTTTGATTTACTCTATTTTTGCGCTTCTTCCACTCTTTTCTTCAGGCAGCACAAATGACAGAGTCATTATTGGTGAGTTTCTTTTTATTTGGACATTTATGCTGTGTTTATACTAGTTTAAAAGATTTTCAATCTCGAAATTGAATAAACGGTTATTTTGAGTTTATCACTAGGTTGTCATTACCATGTCACGGATATAAGCAGAAAAAAAAAACCCGGCAAGAAAATTAATGCTTTATTTTAAGAAGTGATGACATGCTTGTAGTTGCGTGTTTAATCTTGAGGCTACATTTTTATTTTTAAAGGTGTTCTGTCCCAAAATGTTAAAAATGAACAGGCCTCCTACATCGCCGCCTCATACGTTAAGTTCTTGGAGGCGGCAGGAGCCAGAGTTGCCCCCATCCTGTGAGTTACCTGTCTCACCTGGTGCTAAAACAACTTCTGTATTTACACCAGTGTTTGATCCACAACTTCTTTTTCTCCAGTCTTGACCAGTCAGACGACTACTACAGGAAACTGTTCCGCAGCATTAATGGGTAAAATGAGCCTTATTACTGTCAAAACGAAAGTCCTTTTGATTCAGCAGATCTTTGTGTTTTAAATGTAAAGATAAAAAGGAAAAAAATCTGGAAATTTTGAGAAATGGTTATAAACTTCTGATTTCCTCTTAATCTGAATGCAAAGCAAATTTCACTTCCTTAATCCTGCTGGCAAGAAAATAAACTAAGAAGCTGACACAGGAGGAAACATGGCAAACATTCCCATGTTTGCATGTTAAAGAGAATATGAAGCGTAGATTTATGTATTTTTCTCATTGGACTGGAACTTTGCTGCGTTTCTCTTTAAAGGGTCCTGTTTCCGGGTGGATCTTCCAGTATCTATACTTCTGCATATGCAAAGACTGGACGAATCTTTTACGATTTGGCTATTGAGGTACAGAATGTGTGTTGACTACTGTTAGCACATTGCGCTAATACGTATTTATCTCCAGGCTGTATGTGACGTTTCAGGCGAATGACAAGGGCGACTATTTCCCCGTGTTGGGTGTCTGTCTCGGATATCAGATGCTAACCTATTTCAGAACCGACCGTCAAAAATTATTAGCAAGAACCAACACCACTGCTGTGTCGCTGCCTCTGGACTTCACTGATGGTATGAAAGGCGGTGTTAGTCATTTCTCTCACAGAAGCACTTTAAAGACGTCATAAAACATGTTCGGAACATTTCGATAATTATGGGTACTGTGACCCCTTTCCAGCGGCTAATGACAGCCGGGTGTTCAGAGACTTCCCAGCTGATCTCATGGACGACTTGGCCAATGAGCCTCTGACGGAAAACTCGCACAAGTATAGCATGAAGACGTCGGTACGTCCTTCAGTTCTGATATGAGAACACATTCTCAATGAGCTCACTGTTTCGGCTTCACCGCAGTTTGGCTCTGAAAACTGACCTCTGTTTCAGACTCATGGGAAACACAGGTCTCTACGCCAGTTCTACAACATTCTCTCTACAAACACCGTTCAGGGCATAGAGTTTGTGTCCACAGTGGAAGGTACGTGATATTAGTCTCAGCCCACTGATGCTGATTGGTTCTAAGAAGAACCCTCTCCTGTCCCTCCTGCAGCCCATCATTACCCCATTTATGGGACAATATGGCACCCAGAGAAAAATGCATTTGAGTGGAATCGGGCTCACACGGTTCACACTCCTGCAGCAGTGAGGACCACCTTCTACATGGCCCAGTTCTTTGTCAGTGAAGGTACCAACAGAACTTTGTTTCCTTCCTTCATGGAACCATCAGCTGTTGGGTTTGAGATCTTGAAACGTTTGACGTCTTACAGCCAGGAAGAACTCGCACAGGTTTGAATCAGAGGAAGAGGAGAGCGACGCCCTGATCTACAACTACAACCCGACTTACAGTGGACCCAAAGGCTACTTTGTGCAAAAATACTATTTCTGATTGATCAACAGGTGGAGGTGAAAATGAATAGAACCAATCTGAGAGGGAAGTTAGAAGTGGGGACATTTTGTCTTCATTTATTTAGAATTTAAATGATTTTAGGAGCATTTTGGGACTGGATATCTAGGCTGGTCAAGACATTGTAAACTTTTATGTGACAAATTTTCATGGATTGCTCAAATAATTTGTGTTGTGATGGGGCGTTGGTTTAATTTTTTTTGTCATGGAACAAATAATTTTGTTTGCTGATGTGTGGTTGGATCTCTATTACAATCTTCATTCCACCTGTCAGAGGAGAAACCGACAAGTAACCAAGTTCTATGAAAGACTCAGTGTCTCAGATCCAAACTTTCTGTGACCTGTTGTTTTTCAATTAGGTTTTCTGTTATCCAACAAAGAAGCAGACACAGATAAAAGACTGAAGGCTGATAAAATATTTATTTTTATTCTAACATTTACCCTCATGCCACAGTCTGACATTTATCTCCTTCTATGCTTTGGATAACAAAGTTGAGCATCTCAAAAAAGTCCTCAACCACTGGCGAGAAAGTTTGATTTTGCCGTCGGCATTATAAAGTCCACTTTCGACTCAGTTGGGACAGCAACAGGAGAACAGAAATAGTCAAATGTAACTTCCAAAATGCTTTATGCACAAATAACACTCAGTAATACTGTTAGTTTTTTTCTTTTCGAGAATAAAATGATATTTGAATAACATTTATACATCAAGCTGACGAGACTGGGATCTCAATCACAATAGTACTGGAGATGTCATTTATGCAGTCCAGTAAGAAACATTCAGTATGTCAAAATTACCAAGTGGAGCTGAAAAACATAATCATAACATACAAACGCAGCAAACAGACATTAAAATAAAAAGCTGAATAACTTAATTTGTTCCTCAAGGATGCCTTGAACTGAACTTTCAATCTTTTTTTAAGCAAATGAGCGCTGCCTTTTTCAAACTTGAAGAGACTCAAGGATTTGGGATGCAGCAGAAAATTTCTGCAATAGTTTTGTGAAACTCCTTTTAAGCAGCGATGCATGCACGTCCTTACCACTGTCACGTTCCCTTGAAATGATTAAGATTAAAATCAGCGCTGTCGAATGAAATAAAATTGTTTTCACTTTCAAACTAGATTTCAGAGAATGGCTTCAATGATACTCATTGGTTTGTTTCACGTGTTTGACTCATTTTGAGAAAGTATCTTGAGACAGAAAATTTCTCGTTGGTTTGAGCTATGTATTTTTAGATTTTAACTCATCTCAAATATCTTCATGAAATGACTGGTGTGATTAAGTTCTTTACAAATAAAAGCTAATTGATAATTTTTTTAATTAATATTAATCAGACATTTTGACATGCTAACTCAATTTCTCGTCATTATTTCTGAGATACTAAGTTCTTCATTGTGTTAAATCTCGAATTTTTTCATACAAATTTATGTAAAATTTGGCCATTGGTGATAACTTCCCATTATTTAGAAATGTTGCCAGTTATTTGCGTTTTTTAGATATTAACCCATTATTTTACGATCGTTTTTTGAGTAATTTTGGGAAAACTTCCCATTGGAAAAATTACATTTTTGGTTTGGTTTCTAGATGCAATATTTTAGGTGCTGTGAATATATTTCGTTAACTTTGATATTGTCACCCTCTTAAAATAAGTACATATTACCTATATTTTCCCCCCTTAATGATGTAAATCATCAACAATTGGTTCATTTTTTGTGTTTACTGAAAAATCTGAAAGAATTACTTGGAAGATGTTGATATTCTATGTCATTGTGAGTTTTAAGATGGAAATAATCGTCTCGATGTTATTCTATTTTTTTTTCTTCTGATAAAGTTTGGAAAGTTGAAGTTAGTCTTCTGAGATTTTGCTTTCATAATATTCTCATTTTGGGGAAGTTTTCTTCTTTAGACATAAATACAAAATTTTAAATATTGTGAATGTTTCTCTTTTGAGAAACTAGTTAATTGTTGTGAGTTTCCAGATATTAAAGATTTTGAGCCTTGAAACAATTATTCCGTAAAGATTCTGATTATATTTTAGATAAAAACTTAAGCTCTTAAAATTAGTATTTTTCAAAAAATTAAGTCATTAGAGCAGTTTAATTTTAGGTAGTTTTTGAATTGTCTTTTTAGTTTAATTTTAGATGCTATTGTGCAAAATTGTCCCATTTGTATGAGATTACTTTTGAGATCAATCGCCTTTATCATATTTTCATGATGTTCACAGTATTTTGTTACAGTGGTGCTTATCAGTTATCAGTTTAGTACTGCTCAAAAATACTAGACTGTTTCTGTCTTTTTGCCTGTAGGCGATAAGTTAAAAGTGAAAGCCAAATCTTCTCATCGAAGTCTTCAGTATAATTTGCCAAAATGCTAAAGGGATGTTAGCTGTCAAAGTAAGGCACAGTGACTACAAGAAGCTGCTGCTCATCAGTATAATCATTTTATAAACTGGATGGTCACCACAGAGTTCAGTCGCATTGAATAAATAAAATGAAGCAACGAGATGACAAAAAAAAGCATCGGTAAAGCCGAGTGAATGTTTGTGTGCTATTTTACATACTGTAAGAACAACAGACACAACCACAGTCCGACAAGAAAGTTCTTCACAACTTTAAAAATAGAACGGTTCCAGTGTCCACATGGTTCCGGACGCCCGTTCTGAACCACCGGGTGTCTGATTCTCATTAATATACAAGCCCAGCAGTTTTATGTGCTTCCTCCTCACAGCTTGAACGTCTATGTGGGAGCTGATGCCTTCTCTCCACCGCTTCTGAGGAGCTGGTCCATCTGGCTGTGAAAGAATCGGTGGGATCCAAACGTCAGGTCTTTGCCGGCTCCCTGGAGAGGGGGGCCTGTTGGTTTTGGACTGGGGGCGACTGAGAGGATGGAAGGATGGGCGTGGATCTGTCGTCTGCTGGAAAAGGCAGTCTCAGGTTCAGCATGCGAACACGGGGAGTCCGGTTGAGCAACAACAGGTGAGAGTTGCATATTGTGGACGATGCCGGTGTTGTGCTTGGGAGGGGACGGCGGCTACATGAATGAATGGCAGGGAGGATTTGGGGCGCACGAGTCTCGGGCCGCCGGGCTAACCCTCGTCTTCGCTCTCATCCTCCAGAGACTCCTCAGACCCTCTCTCCGGTAGCCTGAAGCATTCCTCGAAGAAGTTGACCAGGGACTGGCTGAGGTGCTGCCGTGTCGCTTCGCTGTGGAGGAAATGGCCTTCGTCCGGGTAGATCTGACACACGGGGTTACGGTGAGTGAGACATTCCTTCCATCAAACAAAACTAAGAAAAAACAGGTATACCTCCTCTTACGTCATTTCGAGTTATATCGTTCTCGAAGATTAATCGATTTAAAAAAAAACGCGGAAAAATAATCAAGTTTATGTAACTTTACTCAACCACAAATATTGGACTCTAAAAATCACCAGAAAACTATTAAAAGCCCAAAATTTCATGTTGCCGTACAAATGAAATTAAACTACGTACTTAGTTCCAATATCAACCTGTAAGTGTCACTCGAGATTTTAAATCCTGATTAGTTTACGTTAAACTTAAATCCAAATTCCATTCATAATGTAAATTTTTTCTGTACTGTATTACAGTAAAATTGTAATGTTTGTAAGCTTAAAATAGATTTGTATTCTTACCAAATATTATTGAAAATGTATTCATTAGTATAGTACAAAACTGCTAAAGGTTATTTTCAGTTTAGCCTCGAGACAATTTAGTTTAATATAAGTCTTTTTCAACTTATGTCACATCTCGTGGAACCGATTAATGTCGTGAGATGAGGTTTACCTGTAATCACATTCATAAAAATGTGCACACACCGAAACAGTCCAAAGGGCCATGTGGAAGACGACGGGAGTACTGATGTGCTCTAGAGGGTTTTGTTCACTTTGCCTCGTAGCTGTACGTTTATAGGACTTCCTTGTCTTAGTTTGATTACTGGAAGAATTAATGGATTGGCACCAGAACTGAATTGTCTTTGGACCCATATGCTATCTTTCCAAAAAAAACCCTAAAAAACTAAGATTCGTCATTACGGTCTCTTATTGGCCAACTGCTTCAAATGAGACTCAATGTTGTAGTTTTGAACGCAGGAAAGATAATCTGAGTTTTGACGTGTCCACGGGCCGACTCGGTGTCGGAGCCCGCCGACCGGAGGCTAATGCATGAGGGGAGCCGGTAATAAGCTCCAATGAACATTCGACTGCAGTACATTGTGTCTTAATTGGATTAGGATACACAGGAAGGTCCCGTAATCTCATTATGTGGGATGAAGGCATTGTCAGGGCTAATCCTCTTCCTGCTGCGGGATCACAAAGCTCCCAACGGAGCTGAGCTGAACCGGGCTGAGGAATACGGGCAGAGAAAATGGGATCGTGGCGGCTATAATTACGATGGGGGGTGAAAGTAAAGCCCTACCTGTAAGGTGTAGTTGGCCTTTTCACTGATGAGCTGGGAGATGAATTTCGCCGTATGCTGGAAGTGGACTTTTTCTGGGGGTGAAAGTGAGACCAGAATATCAGCTGCTTTGTAAGACTTTGAAAAAACACCTCGGTTTTTAAAACTTAATCCTACCGTCGGCCGTCGGATGGATGATGAGAAACTTCCTGTCCATGAACTGAGAAGCTCTGTGTGCTAAATTAGCCATCTGAGAAAAGATGAGAGGAGAAATGAGAGCTGGCGATGGTGGCCTTCAACCCAACGGTGATCGTGTCTTACCGTGTATGCTCTGGGGTCCGGTTTAGGCAGTCCAAGATATCGCTCCGAAAATGCAGATGCTGTGAAAGAAAGTTCTTAATTACTACTTTATCGTAAAACCCTCTAGTTGCTTGGACTAGTGTTCCCTGACCTGCTTTATGCCATGGACCAGTTTAATATTTTCAAGAATCGTTCTTTAAGAAGTGGCGGATAAATGCGACAAAATAAAATACGACCGGTGGAAAAACAGCCCGAGGGTTGGGGACTACTGGCTTAGACGATTAAGGTGCTCTGTTTTTCTCTGTTTTGCAGGTTCTTGACAACCTCATTGACGCCAAAAACCGTTTTCCTCAACCTAATGACGATGCAGACGTCTTACGTCTTATTCATTATGTAATGCCTGAGCAGTGGATATATACAATGTCCTACGGGATTAATAAAGTACCTATCTGTCTATCTTACCGTAAAGCTCAAAGTCGGTGATGGGTGAGAGGACGGCGCCACACTTGACAGGAGACTTCTCGCCGCTAACCAACAGACTGGTCACGTAGCCGCCGTACTCCTGAGACAATAGGAACACAGCCTGAGGAACAATTTCATTAACAGCTGGCTTTAGGTTCTGAAACTAGAGACGGTTCTTACCTTTCCAAAAGCTCCAACTCTTGTTTCATCGATGTACTCCTTCTTCAGAATAAAACTGCAAAAGATCAGCACAAATCAGAACCAAGTCAGGTAGAACATTCGACACAAACACCAGCGGAGCCCAACTGGATGCTGATTGCTTCCTTGGACGTCCCAATAAAGGGTTTGAATGACGTCACGTACTTGAGCCCATCAGTCTGATCTAGTTCCTCAAAGACTCCCAGCTTCTTTTGAATTCGGTGCAACAGGTTGGTACCCTGGAAACCGCTGCCCCGTCCGTCGCAGCGCACCACGATGGTGTCGAAGCTGCTCACCAGCACCGTGGCCCAGTCCATGTGAAACCTCTGTGCCACTGTCTGGCCACCGGGCGTCCCGTCGCTGCCAAAACAACAAGAACCACAGACAACTGGGTCAGTGTGATTGCGCCGCCAAAGGACAACAGTTATGGGGAGGACCGGGTACGGAACTGAAAAGAGAGCTGACATGCAGGAAGTCCAGGGAGCATGTGGATGTCAAACAGCAGGACACACACCTTTTTGTGTGTGTGTCACATGCACAAGTGTGTGAAAACATGCACTCATACATACACAAGCAGGAGCAGAGGATAGCGTGACGTTTCCGCGAAGCTGGCAGGTTTGATGATCTGCATCGACAAAGCTGTAATGCAGATACAGAAAGCTGTTATCCTGGAGTCAAATCGTATTCACTCGTTCATCCCAGAGAAGTTGAACACAACTCAAATTAAAAATAAACCAACTTGTGGATGCCGACGCCCTCGCTGCAGACACACTAACTGCTATTTTAACCCTAACCCTTAACCTCTAACCCTTATGTTAAAGTCTGTCATGTAATAACAGCCGATAATGTAATAATTTCTTAGGTTAGGGTCAACCCTAATCGTAACCCTAACCAGAACTCCAGCCATAAACCTAATCCGCAATCTTAACCCTGAAATCAAAACTAACCATAAACTCAAGCCTAACCTTAACTCTAACCCTAATCGTAAGCCCAACCCTAACTGGAACGCTAACCCTGACCAGAACCTTCACCCCAACCCTACCCATAACCTGCAATCATAACCCTGACTTGGACTTTAACCATAAAGTCAGGCCCAACGCTAACACTCGCCCTAAAGTAAACCCTAACCCTAAGTCGGTCAAAATATTAAAAAATGTTTTGACCGACTGACAAACCGTCTGACCGGAAAAAAAAACTTAAGACCAACTGACCATCCGATAGAAAAGCTTTTTTACCCGACTGACCAAAAAAGTTTTTTTTAGACTGACTGAACAGAAAATTTTTTTCCCAACCAGCTGACCTAATAAAACATTTTTTTTAGACCGACAGACCAGAAATTTAATCTAGACTTACCGGCCAAAAGATTTTTTTGACCGACTTGCCAAAACATTTTTTTTTACCCGACCAGCAGACCATACAATTTTTTTTTTTTTCAACTCCACCAACCAACCCCAAAAAACTGTTTTTCCCCGACTGGTTGACCAAAACAATTTTTTTTTCAACCCGACCTACTTACTGAAAAAAAATTTCAGACCGACCTCACATTTTTTCTACCCCACCGCCTGACCAAAAAAAATTTTTTTTCCTAGGCCCACCGACCAACATTTTTTTTTTACCTGACTGGCTGACCAAAAAGATTTTTTTTGACCAACTTAACAAGAATTTTTTTAAACTTTTTTTTAACCTGACCAACCAACCGAAATAAACATTTTTAGACCAACTGACCCAGAATTTTTTCTACACCGACTGACCACCCAAAAAAATTTTTTCCCAACTGGGTGCCCAAATAAAAAAAATTTTTGGGACCGACAGACCAAAAAAAATCTTTGGTCAGTTGGTTAGGTTAAAAAAAAAAATTTGTCCGTCGGTCACCCCAAAAAGAATTATTTTGTTTGGTCAGCCAGTGGGGTACAACAAATATTTTTTTTAGGTTGGTCAGTCCGGTAAAAAATTTGTTCTATAAAAATGTTGGTGTAAAAAAATTTTTTTTGGTTGGTCTAAAAAAAGGTTTGCTTTGGTCGTTTGGTGGGGTAAAATAATTTTTTTGTTGGTTGGTGCTACGGCCGCAGCTCATGACTATTGTATATATTGTGTATCCCTCTAAGACCCTGCTTATCATCTGCTGGCACTGCAATGCTCCAGGATGCTCCGCCCTACCTCGTCAGTGCCAGGTGGGGTGCCTCTGGACTCCTGGGCACACTTATCCCTCATGCCCATCTCCTGATTGGTGTGCCGTCTTCCTGCCAGACTCAAGCCCTGCCTCATCGCCTGACAAGGACACTTTGAAAGCTCTGCAAGCCAGTCAGTCTAGGCGACTGATGGTGGCTGCAGGCCCCAGAGCCTGTCGAACTTTGACTGTGACCTTGTGAATTGAATTAGTGTGTACCCTCGTTAGGAGCTGGTAGTGTTTTATTTTCCATTTGTATCTTTTAGCGAATGACGTTTTGGTAATTTTGTATCTTCTAACTTGTCCTGTTTGTTGCACCTTTGTTTATCTTTGAACTGTACCCATTGGCCTTGATCCTTAGGTTGTTAACTTTTGTGTCTTATAGCTAGTCTTATTTGTTGTATATTTATCTTCTTACAGTGATCATTACTCTTGATCCTTAGTTTGTAAAAAGAAATACCTTAAAGGTAAGCACTTGTACTTCGAGCAAGATTTTGAATAAATGTTTTATGTACCCCCTTTAAAATCTGTGTTGTTGTATGTAATTTCCCCAGTCGTCTAGCTGGGTCATAACAGTCAGCCTAACAAATGTTTTTTTTTCAGTTGGGTAAAAAAAAAATTTTTTTGCCCGTCAGTCAGCCCAAAAAAAGTGTTGTTGGTTGTTGTAAAAAAAAATTTTCAGGTGGTCTAAAAAAAGATCAGTGTAAAAGAAATTTCTTTTGGTCAGTTGGTTAGGTTAAAAAAATTGTCGGTCTTAAACAAGATTTTTTTTTGTCGGTTGGTTGGGCTGAAAAAAGATTTTGTCATTCGGTCAGCCTAAAAAAATTTGTTTTTGATCGGTTGGGTAACTTTTTTTTTTTTGTCGGTTGGTCAGTCTAAAACACTTTTTTTTTTTGACCAGTGGGTGTAAAACATGTTTTCGGTTGATCAGCTAAAACTTTTTATTTGGTCTGTCGGTCAGCCTAAAAAAATTTTTGTTGGTTGGTTGGGTGGGAAAAATTTTTGTTTGGTCAGCTGGTTGGGTGAAAAAAATTGTATTGCAGTCAGCCAAAAAAATTTTTTTGTCGGTTGGTTGGTGTAAAAAAATGTCGGTCAGTCTAACAATGTGTGTAAAAAATATTTTTTTTTGGTTAGTTGGTTGGGTTCAAAAAATTTTTTTTGGTCTGTCAGTCTAAAGTTTTTGTTTTTGGTTGATTGGTCAGGTTGAAAAAAAATTTCTTTGGTCTATTGGTCTAGTTTGCTTTTGTACGGTCGGTCTAAAAAATGTTTTCTTTAGTCAGTTGTTTTAAGAGAAATTTGGGGTCGGTTGGTTGGTTTATGCGATCGGTTGGGTTAAAGGAACTTTTTTGGTCGGTCGGTCTAAACAAATATTTTTCTTGTACGGTCGGTCTTGTTAAAAATGTTTTTTGCCGGCTGGTTGTTCGGGTTTAAAAACATTTCTTGTCAGTCGGTCAGTCTGAAAATCCCGAGACGAGGATGACCCTGAACCGTGTGGCTGCAATGTAACGGCTCCATTTAGGGCTTCAAAACGTAAAGCCATCTCTACGTTAATAATGCTAACACGAGCGACACCTACTGTAGTCGTCCATGTTGAGCTCCTCGTACTTCACCCTCGGCGTCTGCATGGCCTCCAGCGCCACACGCAGCTTCTCATTGGTCTCCAGCTTGTAGACTTCAGAGATGCCTGCAGGCGTCACATGATTACAATCGTGTTTTTGTTTTGCTTTATTGATCCCATGAGACAGAATTCTTCCTAATTCTGAAACATTTCACATAAACTAGTTTGAGACCGACATAAAACGAACAGAGAAATTTACTCCAAAAATGATGACTGAAATAAAACAATGACTTGAATCGATAAACTAATATTATAATTTTCAGATACTGAATGATTTAGAGATTGTTTATGAAAACGAGCTTAAAAATCTGTTTCTAATAAAACTGTCGGACCTGGTGTAAAAATAAAAACATTAAACCTTTTAAAATTTAAAAAAATAGAGGCAGCAGCAGGTTGATAATCAAAGCTGATGATGTCCCATTGACTTGTGTTAACACAGCCAGGTGGATGACACACACACACACACACACACACTCATTAGATTACAGTGTGCTGATCGAGCCGCTGGCCGGTTTGTAATCTAATGACACAGGAGTAATCTGATTACTGTCATTATGCCTGAGCTGACTCAGGTGGTTCTTCACTCTTCCTCCCTTACAAGGTCGTCGCCAACGCCGTCGCGTTACGACGCCTCAAGGTTAGCGGCGGTTTAACGCTTTGTAGAGACAAACGTGTCGCAGGACTCACTCTGTCCGTCTGCCGTGTCACTTCCTGTCTCTCTCTGGGTCCGGTAGACGGACACGAACGGGATGTCCGGACCTGAAGGGGAACGGGTTTAAAGCTTCAACTTTAAACTGGTTAACTATTTGATTTATGACCCCGAAGTCCCTCCCTCTGAGGCTAGCCACACCCTATTATGGACGTGGGTGTGGCCAAGCCACCGTTCGCTACCTTGGCAGTGGAGCAGGAAGTAGCTCATGTTGTGGCTCAGGACGCCGCTGACGTAGCCGCAGCTGTCGGACAGGCTGCAGGACAGGCAGCGGCGGTTGAACGACCCGAACGTGTCGGCGCTGCGGAAAAACAAGAATCGTATTTTAACGTCCATCCAAATGACAAAAAAAAAAGAAAAAGTTTGTTGTGCAGGTAAAACAGGCGTCACCTGTACAGGTGTCTCCGCGTGGGGCCGTCCTCTGTGCTCAGGAAGTATCTGCGTCAACAGCAAACAGGAAGTGAAATCATTCTAGTAGGTTTTTGTTTTTATCCACAAACAAATTTAGAACATTTTATCTTGAGCTGAATTTTCGTGACGTCTCTCCGCCTCGAATGAAACGGATCGACGGGGGAGGGGAGGCGGCGCTCACATCAGCTGGCTGTCCTCGTTGTAGGCCAGAACCTGGGTGACGTCCCAGTCTCCAGACGTGATGGACTGCAGCGTGTCGGTGCTCGTGTTGGGCTTCAGACGGGGAGAGAAGAACGGCAATGAAAGTTTCACCACAACAAAAACACCTGTTTTTATTTAAGATTAAAAAAAAAATCAAATTATCAAAAAAAATTTATTTGAACTTTAATACAGTCGTACTTAGAGATACGAACCGTCACTCTGTCCGTATTTTTGTTTGACATAAAAACGATTCGTTTCAGGAAACCACCACGTGTTGGTGGATGGATACATCAGTGAGACCGGATCTCGTTCTTTACCACGTGTTGGTGGATGGATACATCAGTGAGACCGGATCTCGTTCTTTACCACGTGTTGGTGGATGGATACATCACTGAGACCTGATCCCGTGTGTTCTCGGGACTTTTGCGTTTCTTTTCATTCTTTATCATTGTTTACGTAACTTATATATAATTATTATACACATGTAAAGTCTGTGTGTCTATTAGTTGATTAAAAAAAAATTTTTTTTTCATAATTTAGGGCGTTGGGGGATTTTTTTACAACACCGGAACGGACTGAAATGATTTAAGTTATTTTACGTTTGACTCATAAGTTCAGTCACTGAAGGGTTAAACTCGGATCTCGACTGTATTTTAAAGAAAAAAATCAAAACACAATAAAGAGATGGAAAAACAAAAGAAGACAATACTACAAAATAAAAGCATAGAATGCGTTAACGTTGCGATGCTAATCGAAGCTAATCCTGGTACCTGGGAGACGGACATGGAGATGTGGAAGAACTTCCCCCTCCCTCCCTGAGGAATGGCTCGAGTGAAGAAGAGCTTCAGTCCGTCTTTGGAGAACAGAGGCTCCTCGTTCTGGACGATCAAACAGCCAATGAGACTCGATCACGTACGTCACATGTTCACGTCAGCGACCCTGTGACTAGCACACGCGTGTCCTCACCTGTCTGTGCAGCCATCCTTCGCTCTCGTCCTCGTGTTTCTGCAGACACACGTGGACAGACGTCAGTCACCACCGACAGGAAGTGCGCGGCGCTAACAGGAAGTGCGCGGCGCTAACAGGAAGTGTGTGGCACTAACAGGATGTGGGCGTACCTTGGTGCAGACGCCCGTCGTGGCCTCACACAGGGTGAGGATGGAGATGTTCTGGGCTCGGTTCAGCCAGTTGATGGCCAGTTTGGTGCTGGTGGCCCACATCACCATGGTAACGTAGTACTCACTGAATGGGAGCGCACAGGAAGTCGTCATTAATTGGTTCTGTTGAGGTTCATTTCACGCTACTTAGCGTTAGCCTGTCTAGGGGGGGGGTTAGCTTCAGGTGTTAATAACATTTTAAAAAATCAATCCAGGACTCCCGGAGACGAGGACGTCGCCATGACAACCGGATGGAATCGTTAAGACGCTCGTCTTAAAAATAGTCCCTGAGGAGGTGAACCTAGTGACAGTGAACGCCTCACCCGACCCTGGGGTCATCAGGTCTCCTCATCTCGATGGTGTGAAGCGGTCCGTTCAGGTTCACCACGTACAGCGTGATCAGCGGGTTCTCCTCGCCCGCCTGAACAGGAAACAGGAAGTTAAACAGATGAAGCCTCCAGGAAGTCGTACAGGTGACCCGTGATCTGGGAGGGGCCGGACCTTGGGGTAGTGGTACTCCTTCCCCATGGGGTAAAGCGTCCCGGTGAACATGGGCAGCTCCATCCGGGGCACCAGCGTGTCGTTGATGGTGGCGTACGCTAACCGGGCGCCGTCTGGAGACCACCAGTGGGCGACGTGGGACAGGAAGATCTCCTCTGGAAAGAGAAGACGAGATTAGAGTCAACGCCGCTGCTTCGGTTTTAGCCCCGCCCCCAAACAACAAACCAACTTATCGCTAACCAGTAAATAAAAAATGAGAATAAACAACAGAATTTTCCCTGAAAGGGAAAATAAGAATAAAAAAAAACTGTCCTGAACCAATCAGGAGAAGGTGTGATGTCACACGCTTTAAAGGGCTGTGATTGGTCAGTTTTCAAAATAAAGAATTAGTGAAAAACTGTTCATGAACTCGACTAAGAAAAGGAACAATTCTTCCATTCAATCAGGGGTCAATCAGAGGTCAAACAGGGGTCAAACGAGGTCGGCTCCTCCGGATCGTTAACAAGCTGACATGATTGATGTTTGACGGGTTTTTGAGTAAAATGAACTTTTAATATTTATAAGACTTTTGATCTGATTATTTTAAAGGAAGCCTCCACATTTTTATCTCATTACATTTTCCAAACAGAAAAATTCCACCTTAAGAGCGAGAAGCAGGAACCCGCCCCCCACCTGACCCCATTTCTATATTTGGACTCGGTGCCGATTGTTGAGGTCATGAACCCGACTGAGTTTTCAGGCCGGGTGGGAAACGTCCCCCCCTGGGTTCTGTGGGTACAGCGGCGCAGGCTGCGCCGGTGCCTCGAGCCCCCGGCTCCGTTCAAATCACCTGCTGCCATTAAAGTTTCATTACCGCCGCGGCTCTGGGGGGTTAGCGGATATCAACCGCCAATTAGCATTTTCATTAGCCGAGCCGTTTGACAAACGGCCTCGCCTTGCTCCGCCCTTATCGTCATAGCAACCTGACCAATCAGAAAAGAGCTCTTTATGACTGTTTATTATCACTTCCTGTCTGCGCCTCCCTCCTCCGTCCCGCTGCACGGCCCAACGACCGGCGCTCATGTGACCAACAGAGGGCAGCAGTGTCACATGATGCGGCTGCACACCACAGCTTCTGATTGGTCGACGGGAGTCCGCTGCAGGTTTTTAGGCCACAGCTTCTGCTTCTGTTTCACCTCCACCAATCAGGAGACGGAAACAGACGCGGGGAGGCGGCGCTGGGTTCACGGTGAACAGGAGGAGACGTGAAGCCTCGGCTTCCTCCAGGAAGAAGCTGCAGCGCCCCGGAAACGGCATCCTCTGATGATGTCACGGAGGTCATGGAGGTCACATGAAACATCCAGGACTTTCAGGTCAAACTCGTGTCGGATTCGTCGGTTCCTTCATCCGACTCGACCGATAACGACGTTCCAAAAACCGGATTGTCGCTTCAGAGGCGTCCAGTCCGACGTTTTCATGAATCTGTCGCCTCTGATGGTGCGTTCGCCGCCGCCGCCGCCCTGCAGGCTGCAAACATGGCCGATAAACAGACTCGTCGTGTCGACCTCTCGACGCCGACGAGCCAAACATTTACGGGGCGAACGCGGCGGCTTTTATCTCGCCGCGCCAGATCCTGTTAAACAGGCGCCTCCCCGGGCGGCGACAGACGGCGGGACGTGTCAGCACCACCCCCCCTCGCTAATCAGACGGCGGATGGATGACGGAGCGCCGCGGACCCTCTGGAGGCGCTCTGGACGATTACGCGCCGCCGCCGGCGTTCTGGGCCGCGCCTCCCTAATTGTTTTCACCCTTCCTGTCCGTCCTGGTGAGCACAACAAACACACCCCCCCAGATTGGAAACAGCAAATTAACACCGGAGGACATCCCAGCCTGCTAGATTACTCCCTACCCTTTAACCCCGCCCCCCCAACCGGCATCAAATCCGTCAGAGCTTAAGACTCCGTCTCCCCCGGCGAGCCTCGGCGCGACCTTGGCGAGGAGTCGTTAGCGCGGAAACTCATCCGCCTGGCGGCGACGGCGATGAATGGAAGCAACCTGGCTCTGATGCCTAACCCCCCCCACACCCTCCCCCGAACACGCCGGCGCCAAATCTGTTTACGGGCTTTCAGGATTCATAATTAATAAGAATGAAAAGGCGTTTGGGAGCGTTAGCGCGAATTTTAATATCGTGGTTTTTGTTTCGCGGGCGGCGCCGTCGGAATCAGACGTGATTCACGAACGACGCGGCGAAGGAAACTTCCTGCATGCAAATGAAGCTGGAAAGTCGAGGATAACGACCCTGAACGCGACACGAGGAGGACGAAAACGATTTATAACCAGGAAGGGAGGGGCGGGGCTTGTTGGAGCACGTCTGGGTTCACCTGTCAGGTGAGGGGCGAGCGTGATGACCTCGGACGACCCCTAAGGCCCTGTCGGCGGCGGCGCTTCCTGTTTTCAGCTCCATCACTGCAATTGCGTGTTTGCCCCTCCCCCTTTGCTCATTAAACCCCACCCTCCCCCTCCAGAGCGGAGCGCCAGACGAATTCATTAGCCAAACGCTAACGCGGCGGCGGCGAATCAGAGCGTGTGCGGCCGCCTCCGAATTGATGCAAATCATCTGATGTAGAACATTCGTTCATTTTGTATGTGTGGAGGGGGGTGTTGAGGGGGGGGGGCGCAGAGGCAGTGACAGACTTTCCATTTTTAATTTACCTGCAGGAAATCAGGCGCCGCTCGCCAGACATACTGATGCGGCGCCGACGCCGGGGGAATCGTATTGTCTCATCATTACTGGATGTTACTGGGGGGGGGGGCTCATTTGACCTTTTTAATTCCAGCGAAGTGGAGGAGAAAGTAAGCCCCCCCCCACCCCTAATCCCGCTGCGTCCGTTAGCCAGTTAGCGGTTAGCTCAGACAGGAAGCAGCAACGATAAAACGTTTTATTTTCCCCTTCAGGACGCCATAGAGGACGAATCTCCGCCCACTTCCTCCTCGCCGTCCATATTTGTTCATCGTGACGAGTTATTGGTTCTTTTAACTTTATGCAAATGAGATCATACAGCCAAATTAAAAAAAAACAACATTCCTTCAGGCCGGCGCGGAGCGGCGAAGCAGGAAATGATGCGTCCAACACCTGGAGATCTGAGGGATCATTTATCTCAACTATTTCACACGACAACGGAGAAGAATTTAAAAAGGGCTAATAGAGACACATCGGTGAGGGCACACACACACACACACACACACACACACACACGTTAGCTAGCTCGGTGGGTAATAGCATCAAAGTTAGCAAATTTTAAACTTCTTGCACTCCTGCTTTTTCCAGCTGCCTTTGAAACGAATAAAAAAACGCAAAACCAGATGCGACCGATCTGGAGCCGTTTGCAGCTGAAAGGTTTTAGAACATCTTAACAGACGTGAAAATTACAAAAGGTGTTATTTTGTGTTTATATTTTTTATAATTTCATAAACTGGTGCTAGAAAGTACACAAATGTGATATTTTAATTAACTTCTGGACCTGGAAGAAAGCGTTCCGAACTAATGCTAACACACTAGCCTGTTGAAAAACGCTAACACAAGACCAAGAAACACTTTCGTACGTACATGACCTCACATTTTAAGGTTTTATGAAGAGAAAATGCTACAATGGTGAATATCGTTCCGTTTTTATTCTGTGTTAGCATCTTGCTAGCATTCCACTAGCATCCCATAGTGGACCAGAGGATGTAGGTGGGATCAGTTTCCTCTGATAGACATTATGTTTGAACATTTCCTTTCGTGGTCTTTCTAACGTACCTTCGTACAGCCAATCACTGAGCCCGTTGAAGATCACGCCCTCCTTGCCGGTGGACACCAGACGGATGGAGCGACTTTCCACCGTAGAGCGATAGTAGATGTTGTTCTCGAAAATGAAGATCTGTGGAGAGAGAGAAAAGGACTCAGCTCGTACTTTCAACCCAAACCCAAGATCAGAGCTTCTTCTTCTCCGTCCGGTTGTCCTTGTTCCGGATGAAGAACCCCTTCAGGCTCCGCCCACATTGATCTTTTCGCCGACCCTTTTCCAACTGGGAATTTCCTTACAATGAAGACGCTGTTACATCATTCACCAGATACAAAGAGGGCTTTCAAATTCTGATAAGACGGAAAACCTTGGGACCAAAATTTTGACTTTGACGTTCTCCTCCTGCCGGGCTTTCAAGATAACTGAAGGTCAGCGCTTTCATTACAGAGAATAATAGATCGTCAGCGCTCGCGGTGAGCGCGGCAGCCGGGCGGCTCTAGGGGCCGGAATTTTAAAAAGTTACGGCCGTAATGCTTCTGAAATCAATCGCAGGCTGGGAAAAATAAAGGATTACGAAGCCTCCCGGCCTCAAAGCGGCGGAGGTTCACCCTGAGAACGAAGAGATGACGCGCAACAAAACCCCAATGCTTGTTGGGGTTTTTACTTCACAACCTGGTTTCTCCTGCACCTCTTTCGTCGTAGCGACCTTCCCTTCAGCAGAGGCGGTCCCAGGGTCATGTGGTTCGCTGGAGTCCCGCTATGGGGGCGGGTTCTTGGGGCAGAACTGCCAGCGATGGCTGGCGTCCACGCTGATCCTCCGTCAGAGTGTTTGGGGGAGGATTAGCCAAACTCTGCTCCTGGAGTCGTGTTTGTTTGGGCGGGTGGCCACGAGAATGAGTTCATTCCCGCCGCAGAGGGTAGTTCAGGGGAAACCGAGCATCGAAGAGAACAAACCAAAATTTGTGAAGACGCAAATGTGTTCCCAAAGGCGTGAAGACTCAATAAATTACGTAACGTTTATGAAACAGGTGTGTTTTTATATCTTTAACTCTTGGCTAACTGAAGACTGAACTTCGCTGCACTTTAAGTCGCTGCTTCTACGCTAGCACGCTAAACAACACCTCAGGTTGGCACCACTGTCCTTGTGAGAGCATTAGCATGCTAAAGCTAGCATTTAGCTTTAATCCCAACTTCCCAGCATCTCTTTACATCCGCATTGCTGAAATATTACTCTAAAGTTTGATATCTTAAGGCTAATCTGATGCTAGCACAGGTGTGACTTTGAAGGCGTGGCGGCCACATGTTGAAGGGAGATCGCATTGACTTGTTAGCCTAACAAATGCTAAACATGTGGCCGGACAGCTGTGTATGTGTGTGTGTGTGTGTGTGTGTGTGTGTGTGTGTGTGCTCTATGGGGAAGTAAAGCAGATTTAATTAAGTGTATAGGAGGATGGGGAACGGGAGAACAGGTGGGCTGATTCAGGTACGTCAGAGGTCTGGCTGCCCCCCCGCTCCAACCTCCACCCCTCCGACAGAGGACACCTGAACCTTCGGGGGGAAGCAGCTGCCGCTTAGCTCGGCGCCAACGTTAACACCGCCCGACGGAGGTAAAAACCAACTCATGACTAATGGTGGGAAACTTGAGGCTCCATCAATCCGGGAGCTGCGTTAATTAATCCGCTGATGAGCTATCTGCTAATTAATAGCATTGTGCTGCAGGTTGTTATCGCTAACAGTCCGCCCTGAGAACCAATCCGCTGGAGCTCATTAGCGCGCCGACAACTTCCTCTGTGTGATGGCGGGGGCGGGAAATTACTCATCTTGGAAGGACCATTGCTCCTCGTGTTGGAATAAGAGTTTCTAATTTGAAGAATGTTTACTGGGGGGCGGGGGGGGTCGCGGTGAATCGTTGCGCCTCGAGGGACCAAACAGCTTCAACTGTTTTCCAGAAGTTGGACCTGATCGGAGGAGGAGGAGGGCGTTTCGTTTCTAAATAATCCATCGCCATCGGGTGATCCTGAACGCCACATTGGTTACGTGATGAAACCGCCGCCGGGGGGGGGGGGTCGTGGACGTTGGGCGTGATCATAATCCAGAAAGATTTCGGGGGAAATGTCACGACGGCCTCATGCGTCGCGTTTGAACCGCCGGTATTTACTCTGATGCTTGACGCTATTTGAGCACTTGAACGCATCATTAGTTCTGTTTGATGTCGGGCGTGACCCCGCCTCCCTGAGCCGCGACCTCCACAGGTTCTGACATCTGACATCAGAGGCGCTCTAATGAATATTAATCAATGGATTACCAACGCCTGTCACTCCCGGAGATCGCTTCCGACGCCAATCCGAGGCTCCTGCTGACCGGTTTAGCATCTGTGTTAGCTTAGCGTCAGCGTGACACGAAATAAACCTTCCACACACGCATTTACGTGGACCTTTCCATCTTATAACGACAATAATTCTGCGCAGGCACATTTCAGGACCCCTTAATGTGACATCTCATCTCCCGTCTTACCAGTTGCTGACCCCGGGGCCCCCATCCGGCGTACTGCAGCTGAGCATTCCGCACCTCTGGAGGGTTTAAGTTCCACGTCTCCCTGCGAACACAAGAAACAACCCCATCAAACGGGGGTGCGATGATTGCTTCCCGCGCGCTGCGATGGCAGAACTAGCGCGGCACACCTGAGGACAAAGGTTTAAGAGCGGCCGTAAATACCGCCGCGCCGTAACGGTGTCGCCTCGCCTGATTGGGGAAAGTGCTACGCGGTGCAGAATTAGAGGCGCCGCCGTCCATATGTCTCTGTCCCCGGCTCAGGATGAACGAGGTCATTCACAGGTGGGGCGCCGCCACTAGGGGGCAGCGCGCAAATATATCAACGACCGGCAGGGACGATAATTACAGGACGAGATGACCGGGAGGTGGATCAATACCAGCTCGTCAATAAAGGCCATAATTATAATGTGTGTTTGTGTCGGAGAGTCAGGAAGGAACGTCGGTCCCCGGATCCCAAACGACCCCCGGTGGTGTCGGCCCCGCGTTGAACCATCGAAGCGCTCCAGAAGGCCCCCGTTCACGTCTCAAGGACGATTTCCTGCCGTCTTTTTCCAGCTTCAAATGAAACTCCGACAGGTTCAGCAGCGACAGAGACTTTTCACCCGACGTTAACCTTCGTCTTTTCTTTTTTCTGTGAGCTCCGTAATGAAGGACAAGAGAGCTAAAAAGAGAGAAAAAAAGAGCCACATTCTGCAGGAGAACGACAATTAGCTTAGCATCGCCCGTCGCTGTTAAATGATCTTCTCTTCAAGGCTGGCGTCGGTGAGTTAAACTTAAATTTGTCTGCCGCTTGAAACCACAGATCGTTTAAATAATCCCTTTTCAGCTCCGACAGCGAAGTCGGACGTTCGTGAACAGCGTCGACGTCGAGGGCGATCGGTACGAGGTGTGTGTGGGAACAGGTGTGAACGAGTTCCTCCAGCATCCACGGCGGCGAGGTCGAGGTGACTGATTACCGCGTGCAGACATGTCGCCTACTTACGGAGTCTCCAGACTGCAGATGATGTAGAACGCCGTGTAGGAGTGCTGGTACACCTGCGAGAGGAAGGAGCGTGACATCACAGGGAGATCAACTTTAATGAACCAGTGAAGGAAATCACAAATGTGTGGCTGCTTAAACAAATGCTCAAAAATATCTTGAATACGCCCCCTTTTCCCCATCATCCCCGCCCTTTTTAGCAAGCCGTTCTTATATGATCCAGAAAACACGACCCGTGATGCAACACGCAATCTCCGATACCTGAGGGGGCGACGCCTCGGACGGACGCCGCCCGCGCCTCTGGTACGCCATAAATAAGGTGTTTATGAACAGAGACGGCGTGTATGAAAGTCACTTCCCACCGGAGACGCATTTGGTATGCAAACGTTGTGTTTGTTACGAACGGCAGCGATCCGTACGACACGGGACCCAGATGAGGTGTGACTGCGTGCCGCTAGCGCGGCGCGGGAATGACGGCCATCGATCAAGGTGATGGAGGCGCGAACGGACTACCAATGCAGCTCCACGCCGCTGACGTCTCCAGTGCGGTAATATATTCTATTCATATCAGGCAATAACAGTAGGTTTTATCTCCGCCGGCATCCTTCACACCCTGACAACAGGTGCAAACTCTGCACAGACGCGGCGCCGCCGCAGAATTAAGGAAAAAACATCGGCTTAAAAAAACCGACGTTGTTTATTTGATCTATCTTTAGAGGCGGCGAGCGCCGAGACGCTGTCCGAGCAGCTTAAATTATGTAAATAAATACACACAATAACATCCGATCATGATGTGTCGTCATGGTAACGCCACGGCAGGTTTAAGGCGTGACCCGTTAGCTCGTTCATGCTACTTCTGAAATTGTTAGAAATTGTGTTCTGGTGAATTTTGTTTTTAAATAATGCACTTCTGAACGGATTTCTCCACGCATAAGAACAATAAAGGTAAGAATTTTTACCTTTGGGGTGGTGATCAATTGGCATACGTGAATGTTTTTCTCACTCGGCGGCAAGAAAAAGGGCTTTGTTTTGCGTTCGACTTCTAAGATGAAAAAATTCCGAATTTTTTGGTCAAATTCCGATTTGTTCGATGTCCAAAACGTTTGAAAACCAAGGTTTGCTTGTATTTGGTTAACGTTAGCTGGTGTTGTCGCCCGGGCTCTTCCTGCATATAGAGAATATTTATTATTGTGTTGTGAACTTTCTACTGACGGTTTAACATCTGACTATATTTTCACGGACCGGCTTTAAGGCGTGGAAAATAAATACAACAAAATAAAATACGACCGACATGAAAACTGGGGTTTTTTCCAAACTCTAATAATAAAGGGGAATCCAGTTTGTATCAACTTTATTAGCAGCATCCTCGTAACGTCACACCAGCGTTCGTTCTGCTAGCTTGGGTGACGTCATCGCGGGACGCTATCTCCTCTCGAACTCCCGCCGCGCCGCGGGGGAAGTGTTTGTGTCCCTGCCTCCCGCTAACCGTTCCACCCGGCTGTTCCGCCTCCCGACAGGCAGCGGCGTGCGACAGGCCTTCACACCCCGCCATGATTGCTTTCTCCTCACCCCCCCACCCTCCCGTGGAGGCGGCTGACATATTTGGCTGTCAGGTTGCTAATTCAAAAAACAAGCAAACAAATGAGAAACTCACCGGCGCGACGTTGTAGGCCAGCAGCACATGCTTCATGTCGGGGGACACCTCGTACTTGCTGGCTTTGTACATTTCCTGGAAGGAGAGGAAAGATGGAAGCGGGAAAATGAAAGACAAAACGATGAGACCTGTAGCCATGCGTGGTATTTTTTCATTAAACTAGTCCTTAAATGACTGCGTTTGATGGATTGCTTGCCCCCCCAAGCAAATGGGAGTTGCATTAATCTTTGCTCCTCGATTTGATGGCGGACATAATGTTGTGTGTCGTCACCCGGGCGGCGGCGGCGGCATCTCCATCGCAAGCTTTAACTATGCGGCTCACATTTCACAGTAATAATGGATCGTTTGAAGCTCTTTTGAATTTTAAAAAAAGAAAAAAAAAAAGAGCTTTAGGTCCTTTGATTTGCTGACGCCGGGAGAAAAGCTTTAATTTAATTCCTTTTTCTCGGGCGACGCGGATAAAAGAAAGGACTTACAAACTTCTTGTTGTGAACCAAGACGGTGGTTTCGTTTGTGTCCAGGTTGAACTTGACGACGTTGCCCTTGCGGTCGCGGTACAACAGCTCATTACCTGCAGGAGACAGAGAGAAAATAGACGCTCAGATGTGAACACGCTTTATATAATTTAAGACGTTTCATCGTCCGACGTTCGTTCCGCCAGAGATCAGAGGCGACGGGTTGATATACACCTGAGTGTAACCCCGACTCCTGATCGCCTCGCACTCGATTCGCAAGTTAATTATAAGCGCCTCGCATCTCAAAAGTGGAAAAGGAAGATAACTCAGTTACGCTTTTGGCTCCAGAAGCCGTCAAACGGTCGGATTTCACTCGCGAGAAGCTGGAAATGGAAAAAAGGAAAACGTATCCTGACACAACAGCTGGTGGCACGCGGGTAAAAAACAAATACCCATCAATGTTAATGAAGTTATTAGTTGTTTTGATCATCAACGACATGATTAAATTTTAGAGGATGCTTCAATTTATTATGTTTTTTAATATTAAGGCATATTAAATTAGGCTCGTTTGAGAGTTTTATTAATCAGCAGCCGAGAAGATGCGGCATTTGTCAGGCGGTGGCTCCATTATCAACGGGTCACTGAGAACAAAGATGAATTTAATCAGCACATTCGTGAACTTTGCTGCCAATACAGCGAGAACAGATGTTAAGGACCGGGACGTCGTCTCTGGCATTTGTTTAAAACAAATTTTGGTTTACGGATATGACAAAGACAGGGGGACGGACGAAAATGCAATACCACAAGAAACCACTGGGGGCAGCGTTGGTGCAATTCAAGCAAATCACGACTGATGTGAAAGCGAAGTAAAAAGAAGTGATTGTTTCTGGTTCTGGAGGCGTCAATACAATAAAACGCACCTCAACCGAACTTAATTAACCCTTTAAAGCCACGTGAATCTTATTTTATTCAGGATTTCGAGACTTCTAGATCACAGGTTTGATATTATTTCCTGAAAAATCCAATGTAAACAATCAACATCTGCCCTTGGCATGCCAAAAAAAGTCTGGATTTAGAAAAAAATAATACAAAGCTCGTATCTAAAAAAATGTTTTGACAAATTTGGCAGATGGTTCCATTATTTTCCAAAAATTTGACTTTTCCGGCAATTATTGAATAGTTCACGGGCTTTAAAGGGTTTTTCAAATGTTCTAAGCACCTAATTGGTGCATAGATGTTTGAAATTTTTTTCTGAGGGTGCTCAATCTTTTTGAACCAATACAATGACCTTAAACAGAAAAACATGAGTCCTCGTGTGGAATGGGGTCCTTTATCTTAAGATGTAGGAGCCCTGCACTCCAAAAATGAACCGATTGAGCTTTTCAGGGTCTTTAATACACTTTTATGGCCCTCTACACAATGTAGAGCACTAGAGTGTGACATTTCACCACAATGAATATATCTCGAACTACTTCAGAATCTGACCTATCGATGCCACGGGGAAGCTTTCAATGTGCCTGAATTCAAAAGGTTCCGGCAGAAACGACTCGGTGAGAGGAAACCCTTGAAGAGCGGCGCGATTCGACACGTGTATGAGGGTTCACACGACTCCTCATCCATCAGCCTTTATCAGGAAAGGATAACTTTAATACAGCAACTGCCCCCTTTCACCTTCAATCCATCTATGCTGCTTTGTCTTATTGCCTCAGTGATCTATGGGCGCACGAACAACCACGCCATTTGGTGAGGTAATTAGAGCCCGGAGATTGTTATGCAGAGTGCTCTCTATCTGCTGGCATATCTAATTGTCCATTAGGTGACAAAATTACCATCACAATGGCTCTAATTCAGAATGTGCTTTGGAGAGCAGACATTTTTAGACTGGCAAAGCCAAACGCCCCCTCAACAGCTTTTTTCTCCTTGTTGGAAACCAGCAGCATACTAACAAGGGCATACCGCGGAACGCTGGCAATAAATACTATTTCAGTTTGACGTCTGGATAAAACGTGACAAGCTAATCACGTGATGCTCGGATGTATTAACAGAACAATACCATGAAGAATCGGGGGCCAAAGATATAGACTGGAACGGACTTCTTTTGCTTTGTGACTTCGTCTTTTTCGACCGTTGAACCACTGTTCTTCATCCACACACCGCCAGATGCAACGGAGTGCTCAAACCCTTTCCATCGCCGCCCTTTCTTACGGCCTCCTGCTGAGCTCATCATTTTAGACTCTGTCATCCCTCCTTTACCTCTCCGACTCTTTGTTTTCTGCTCTTTCAAAGACTGAGAGCCATCTCTTCTTTTGCATTACCCTAGGCGCTACGTCCTTCCTTCAATCCGGTTGCCGCTCTTTCTCCGAGCTCGCTGTTCGTTCGCCCTGGGCAGTCTTTTCTCCTGTGATCTACACCTTTCCACAGCAGTATGTCTTATTAATACAGCATCCTGCCCTGGGCTCAGCCCTAACCCAACCTCACTCCAGGGAGGCACTAGCCTCAGAAAGGAGGAAAGTCCAACAGTGTGCAGCGAGTTCATGTCCTGGACCTTCCTTTATTAAAGATAAAGGCCATATTTTCACTGTGTGCTTTGTCTGTTGGTTGGGTAGGACTTCACAGAAACTACTAAGAGGATTTCCACGACAGTTGCTGGACAGATGGGGCAAGGTTCAAGAAAGAACCCACTGGTAGAGGGCTGATGAAACTCATCAAAGGGCAAGGGTTGGACAAAAACCCCGAGGTGCAGGTACAAGTAACGGGGAAGAACCCCGATTGTTTTATTCTATCACAACAGTGTCTCTGATCACACAGAAACCCCTGGACTTGTTTCGTGGGGGGCAAAGAGATGTTTGAAGGTTTGCAGAACTTGACAAACTACAGTTTGGGTTAGGGTTATGTCATGTCTTCTGTTCCACGGATGAATCTATTTAATAATCCCACAAGAAAATGGAATTCATGACTGGAAATAGTACCTCCTCCTGCCAGGCTAGTGTCTCACTCAAGTCCAACAAACAAATCTGGGTCTATGGATCGAAAAAGGGGTGTGGCAACCCTTTAAATTACAGTGTGAATTGGAAGAATCTATTGAACTCTACCATTTGTTGGAGGGGGCAGGGTTCGTCAGGTCTGTTTGGTTCCGACTGACGCGATCCAGTCTATCATTAATTACAGTGCGTTCACCAAGGAAACACGAGCAGTCAAGACAATAACGCTGGTAATCAAGCAAAGCGCACAATTAATTCACCGAACACTTCAAAAGTCCTTCAACTACAAAACGAGGTTCTTCTAGCAGCTCTGGTTTTATTGAACTCAAGGTTTCTTCTTGCTTCCTTTCATACACCGGCTCAATTCAACGAACCATCTACGACTGACTTGACTATCATTTCAAAGACTATCAACTCCTCTCAGCGACGCAAGTGTTCCTTTTTGGCTCTTTCTACTGCATCTCAATCCTCATCACACCATTCCATCGTTTCCTGAGAGCGTCTGGTTCCAGTAATGAGGGTTAAAAACACTCACAAACAGATTGCTCTGGGTTACCGGACAGACTCACTCCGATCTGTTGGATCAAGGAGGGAAAAACGTTGCTTATGGATCGACCACAACCTCCAAATAAAAGCATCCTCAGTGGACTGAGGTAGTCAGACTTTATTATGATGGTTCCAGTGTTGAATTCTGGGTGTTTCTCATTTGTTCCAGGATTATTTGTCCACTGGTCTTGATAAAGGAGACAAAAGCTTGTAGGGGGGAGTTATGGAGTCTCCCTATTGCAGCATAAAATGAGTCTTAAAAACTCCATCTGCAGTGAATGAAGAGACGCCTGAACCTGTTGACATGATGTGAAACCACCTCCGGCTACTGCCGCCCTAATGGCCGGTTCTCGCAGCATTGGCCGTTTATGTTTATCTGGAATGCCAATCAGAGGCACCTTCTGGCTTCATTACCGGTTCCCTTTTTTTTTCTCCTCGGTTCACCATTAAGGGTGGAAAAATAAAAAGGGCACATTGCAAGGTAATTTCTGTCTCCTGCTGTTTGGCCTTTCAGACGCAGATGATGTTCTTTCCTGGCTTCTATTTTTTTTCCGTCTTTTTGTTCATTTGAAAGCAACGAGTAGCCTTCAAACAGCTTTCGACACCCCCCCAACTTCTCCCAGCAGACCTTCAAAAGAACAGATAAATCACTAGGCAAAAAGTTGACAGCTGAGGCTCGGAGTCTTTTCGCCTGGCCTTTCCTTTACTTTTCCGTATGGGTTTCAATCTGGTGGACACCTTCTGTATCCACGTACTCAACAATAAAGCCTTACAAGCCCTTCTTTGTGGTCCACTGCTGGATAAAAAGAACCCGATCAACACTGTGCAAAGATCAGGCAACAAACAACGAAACTAGAAAAGATACCGGTTTAAGATTTGCCGATCTAAGCCTTTATAGTAATCCTGCGTTGAAACCCACAAGGAGAGACTGACAGACGGTAATAGCAGGGTTAGTATTTCCATGCCTCGACATTAAAACATAAATTTCCATCTCTATTATAATAATATTATTGCCTTAAATGAGTAAAATCATCACGAAGCCCAATCCGTTAACGGAGACCTCGCCGGCACACGCTGTCCACGGCAGGCGAACCGTAGCCTCATCCTTTTCCGAGTCAATTACCCATGGGGGCAGTTCAGCAGAGAATTTGCTCCGCATTAAGTCCTCACCCGCTGCTCATCCAACTCCATATTCCTTCTGAGATGACTCCCAGGGGGGCAAGTATTTTCAGGAACCCTCCATCGACTCGACGGAACTCTTGCTTTTCTTAACCTCTACCCTCAATTTGCAATTAATCCTGAAGTCCTCATGTCATCGATTTGACTCGCCGCCTGCGGGGGTGGCAGTCGCTTCGCGAGTGTCTGCCAGCTGTACGCTTCGGCCTCATAAATCCACAACCGCCACCGCTTGATTCATCATCCGCGGGATTCGTGAGCTGCCGCTTCCTCTTTTTCGGCGGTTTGTTTCCTGGCTCTTGCAAACCAATCACCGGGCTTAAAGAGCTGTCACTCCTCTGATAATTAAGATCATTAGACGAGTTGAGCGTCTGGTTAATGATTATAGTAATAACAACGGTTGCAGTGTTTGGATGGCGGCGGAGGCACTTTCAATATTATTGAACGAGGGGCTCGGAGGAGGTTCTGCTTTCTCGTTGGTCACTCGTATGTTTGAGTCTATTTATTCCTTTGTTTGTTTCATTCTTAAGCAAACACATCTTCTGCTACCTCGGTAGCTGCAGCGGAAATACGAGGCTAATTATAGATACTCCACGGGTTCTGAACACGGATGTAGTTCGCCTCATGCATGTTGTAAGCGTGTGAATGCTAATTAGCAGCTTCTCTGTCTTCTCTAATCTCTGCCGGCAGGAATAGATAATCGGTGTTTTCTTAAGTAGGTTTCCCTCCGACTCCTCGTGGGAGTAAAACCAAAACCTTAATTAGCGCATTAGCACACAACTAATGTTGCCACTACGACTGTAGTTAAAGACGGTTAGCATAAATGTTAATCAACTGGATATGTCAAATCTCATCACGTGACCTACAGCCGTAGATCGGATGGATTTACTCCCAGTCCCATGTGGGGTGTCCTGGATAGGTTTTAGGGCTAGGGTTAGGGTAGGGCTTAGGCTAGGGTTAGGGTAGGGCTTAGGCTAGGGGTGAGGGTAGAGCTTAGGCTAGGGGTTAGGGTAGGGCTTAGGCTAGGGGTTAGGGTAGAGCTTAGGCTAGGGGTTAGGGTAGGGCTTAGGCTAGGGGTTAGGGTAGGGCTTAGGCTAGGGGTTAGGGTAGAGCTTAGGCTAGGGGTTAGGGTAGGGCTTAGGCTAGGGGTTAGGGTAGGGCTTAGGCTAGGGGTTAGGGTAGAGCTTAGGCTAGGGGTTAGGGTAGGGCTTAGGCTAGGGGTTAGGGTAGGGCTTAGGCTAGGGGTTAGGGTAGGAGTTGGGGTTAGGCTAGGGGTTAGGGTTAAATTAGGATAGGTTTTAGGTTTAGACAGACTGTCAAATCACGAGCACCCCAAAGACGGATGAGAATATAAAACATTAGCAGTAATGGTTTAATCCAATATGCTAACTAGTTGCTAATAGCAAGTATGGACTAGTTGATTGATTACCAAGTCAGAGACAATAACTGAATGATAGAAGCATGATTGTTTTCTCTGAAAAACCTTTTGCCCAAGTCCAAAGCTGTTTAAATCAACCCACTGGACTTTCAGAAAGTTTACTAAAGACTTTCGTCTCTCATCCAAGAGACTTTTTCAGTTCTGGTGGTGGCCGGTCTTGTCCCAGTTTATTAACCCTGTGAAGGGTTAATAAACAGTGCTATTCACATTCCAATAACCATATTTGAAACCCATCTGGTTGATCGAAGTAAACATTTAATGTTCAATCAAAAAAACAAGATAAAATAAATCTGACCACTGATCTGACGCCACAGGACGAGATTAAAATCTGATCTCCAGATAATGAAAATCTTCAACTGAATTCTAAATTTAAAATTTTCATAACTCGTGTTTCGTTCAAGTCAAACAAAATGACTAAAGACTCAAATTCTGCTTGAAACGCGTCTGAAGCCGTTTTCCCGCCACTCCCTCATACTCCCGACGCGTCGGCTCGATTTTTTAGCAGCGACTCGTTTCATCATGAGACGCAACGCTTTTATTCTATTTTACTCTGCGTCTCTACGTGACTTAAAACGACGAACCGCATCAGTTTGCCGTGACAGTCTCCGTCAGAAGACGTCAGGGGGCGTCGCAGAAAGGGATGACAGAATTTTGCGGCGAGACGCTCAGAATAAGCACCGGCGGTGAAAGTGGGCCATCTCTAAAGGGATGCTTCACACCTGCTGCTTCTTCTACTGTCATCGTTTCAGCTGCCTGATTGACTGCGACTCCGAACGAGCGCCAGATACCAACAGCGACACTATGAGCCAATTTGATACGACTCATTGGTAAGAAAAAGGGCCGCCGCGGAACTCCATTAACGAACGACATCCACATCATTACTCATGTTGTGTCACGGGCACACGGCTATGAAAAGTCAATATGGGAGCGAGACAACTGGCTAATCTTCTCCAAAGTGATTGCTTTACATAAACACTGGTGGGAGGAGAGGCATCGTTCAGCAACGAGGTAATTCTTTGACACGCACGGACGAACACACGCGCACCAAGCTATCTAAATCTGGAGTTCCTCTCAAAGTCAAGGCGGTCGCGCCTTTCCCGTGTCACCGACGCCACTCCCTCCATATTTAACCAAATCCCGCTGGGGAACATTCTCCCAGAGCTGCGAACGAGACGACGCTAAGCAGCGGCACGCCGACATTCACCTTCAGCGGCGTCGACGTTGTACATCCTGAATCTGGTTGTGGCGGCAAGCAATGTATTTCCTGCGAAACAGGAAGGAGGAACAAGAAACTGAGCCTCCAATAAGACAGCTCGTCTTCCCCATGATGTCACGTTGACTAAAGCAATCGTCAATCAATCCGAACAACGCCACTGGTTTGGTTGTTATTGTCGAAAAAACAGGGTTCGCTAATACGCTAACTAAAAAAGGCGTTGGGACACGTCCAAATACTTTTGTCCACACAGCTGACATCCCGCCCCTCCATTAAGAATGTTTAAAATTACATTTATTTGTTAATAAACAAATAAACAGTTACAGGTGGAATAAAGTCAGTTTTATTTAGCGCAGATTCCATCTCTTTGTTTGCTTCTGTTGGATTTCTCTCTCTGTTGATGTGATTACGTGATCTATAAATCAAAGTTGATCGACTGATTGATTGAATCTTTGTTTAATGTTTGTTTACAGGATCGCACAAAAACGACTAAACCGATCTCCTTGTGGCACCGGAGCGGCAGGAGTCAGAAAAAAACAAACTGCGTTATAACCTTTTCCTCCAGGAAGATGTGACATCATGTCGTAATAGCCAATCAAATGCATGCATGCAGAAGAGGGCGGGGCATGGCCTTCCTGGGCGGGACTGGATGACATCCTCCCGCATCCTCCGGTCTATATTTAAGCCAATCCGGTTGGCCCAGGCAGCAGGAAGCGTGTGATCATTAAGGCTGGACGAGGTTATATTTAGTCCGCCTCCCGGGAGCTGATTGACAGCCGGTGAAGGGAAACAAAACAAGACCAAATTAGGTCTAAAAAAATCAATTTCAGCCCCGATCTGGAGGCCATTACTGCAAATGCTGCAGACTGCCAAGGAAGCATGGAGGCCGAGTAAAAAATGACTAATGAAGAAAAGAATCAGCTGATGGGCATCGCCACCTCGTCAGCCGCAGCTAATGGGGGCTAAAAATACCCCCAGAACCAGATCGGAGGGGCGGCGACATGAGAAGACGGATAAAACTTCACGACCGGGAATGTTTTTATGCAAATAAGACCGTTAATTTTCTAAGAAATCACAACGACGTCGCCGTTGTTTGAGACACGCCTGCGATTCACTGAAGAGCAGATGTTAGCTTCCAGATGCGCCGCGATGCGTTCAAGCCTGATTGATCTGTTTACGGCGTTCGGGGGTCGCGGCGAGGGGAGGCGGAGTCTCGGCCACGAGAGACGTCTCGTACTTTTGGCACATCTGGGGACCCATAGTTAAAGCAAACAGTGGAATCAGCGCCACTGCTAACGACAGTCATTAAAACAGGAAGCAGTTTAGCTATTAAATAAACAGAAATAATGACGAAATTACTTTTAAATAATTTAATCTTTTAAAACAATAATTTATATTGTATTATAAAGATCAAACCCTAACTGTAGTTTTACCTTTATTATTATTATTATTATTATTATTATTGTTGTTAATGTTTTTCTCAACTTTGTTTTTATATTGTAATATTTTAATTTCAATTATATTACTATTATTATAAAAAAGAATAAAAATTATAATTATTATTACTGTTAAATAAAAACACAAATTTAAAAATTAAAATAAACAATATGATTTTTTTTTATTTGAATTTTTTTAAAAATATCTATATTATCAGAAATATTTTAGATTATAATTTTTCCTACATTTTCTTTCCTCCCATCCAGACCTGATGCACTGGATGTTCCTGTTTCCTCCAGACTAGATCAGATCCAGAATCCCATCAATGATTTCTGGGACTCCTCCCCTTTGGACACGCCCATGAAACCTCCAAAGGGAGGGGCTAAGATAGCTGTTTTTACCGCCATGTGAAATAAATTGTAGAATCTCCCTCCTAACGGCTCCTCGTGGCGCCGTCAGCATTTAAACTGTCACCGCCTGCGAAATTGGCGGTGATGAATTGTAACGTCCACATGGCGCGATCGATCGCAGAAAAATGAGGGTTGTGGTTACAGGTAATTGGGCGGCTACTGAAGCACGCGGAATAAATTGTTTGAACGTCAGACGGCGAGGATGCAAACACACAAACAAACACAAACAACACAAACCAACACAAATATATAAGGAAAAGAAAGGAGGTGATAAAAGCGAGAAGATTTAGCGCGTTCGCTAGCCCGCCTGTCGGATCATTAGCTGCTCGCATCTTCGTTAAAGAAACGACGTCACGGCGGTGGCTTTGATGTCTTACATCATTACCTGTTCATCAATACCAGTTATTTATTGTCTCTTCATCGAAAACGAGAGAGAAAAGATCGTCGTTTGATCGACGCCCACTTACTGCTGATCCATTTGGCGTTGGGGTCGTGAACTTTGAACTCCTTCCTGAAAAGGTCGCCGACCGTCACCTTCCCCTTCAGCGCCGTGCGGTCATCCTCACCTGCAGAGGGAAGCAGCTAAACGTTAGCAACTAGCACAACACCTAACCCGCGAGCAGCTTTAGAACACGCCCTGTTAGCATCATCTGACACCCGATGACAGGATCCAAATACGGAATCAGATCTGGATCCAGAATCAGATGCAGATCCAGAATCAGATGTGGATCCAGATCCAGATGTGGATCCAGATCCAGATTTAGATCCAGAATCAGATCCATATCCACAAACAGATCCAGATGCACAACCAGATCTGGATCCAGAATCAGATGTGGATCCACATCCAGATTCAGATCCGGATCCAGAACCTGATCCGGATCCAGATCCAGATCCAAAATCAGATCCGGATCCAGGTGGTTTTTGTGTTCTTGTTTCCTGTCAACAACCAACGGGAGAGACAGTCTTTATTTTTCTTCTGTCCTCCCGACGGATGCGAACAGATTCTTCCTCCGGGCTGCAGCTCATCAGCGATGAAGACGAGTGATGAAGACCGTCTGCTGCCCCGCCCGTGACCCGTGTGAGGAGGTGGGAGGAGAACAACTTCAGGCCGGGCCTCAGAACCGATGGCCCCGCTGAGACGAAGAGGAGGCAGCTAACGAAGGATTAATGTCCTCTGAACCCGTCTGGCGCCGCTCCGCGAGGGAGCCTTCCTCTTTATGTCATCGTTCCAGCATCATCATCGTCAGGTTGATTTTTTTAATATATCGGATGGGGATGAAGGCGTGGCGGCGGCGTCCGTTAATTTGACTCTGACAGATGTTCGGATCGCTGAGTCGCAGATGTCGGAGGAAGAGTCTCCAAAGAGCAGATGGCGGGAGGAAGAGGCGGGGCCGACGATGGCTGGCAGCAGAATTTCTTCCTTGTGTCGTATTAAGTCATCACGTTAAGCGTCGGATTCTTTCATCCGACTTCTGTGATGCTAACGAACAGGAAGTCGGGATTTAACGCCTGCTTGTACGTAAATTTAAAGAAACATGTTTGCTCAGCGATACGCGAGAAAGACGACGAAAAAATGACGAGGAAACCGCCTCCGATAAGCTGTCAGTGTGTCTGAAGCCATTGATTCATGCCAACTGGTTAGCGTGTGCTAAAATATTATAAACCAACAATTTGCATATTTTTAACTTTTCGTGTTGAGCTAAAATCATTTTCTGACCATTTTTGTCATTCATGTCATGTAAAACTTAAAAATTATCAAATAAATCTCACATTTATTGTTCTAATGGTTAGAAATATTAACAGGAAATATGTTCATTATATTAAAATAACCAATTTTTTGGTTAAAATGCAAAATATTTCCAGTTCCAACATACTTCCTGTCAGTGACGCCATTAACAGGAAGTGACATCATTTAAAAGTCTGGAGAAGGGAATTTCAAACGATGAGTTTTGATTTTCTTTCAAAACTTTCCCCACCCCGTCAGGCAAAAAATGGTTAAAACATTTTTTAAATTAAATTTCTAAATCCTGTTGGTAAAAATCATGTTTTTTTCATGTAGTTTTATGAAAACTGTGGCATTAGCTTTTTTAAAATATATTTCTGCTTCCGCACGGAATCAAATTAAAAATATTCCCTTTCAGGCGTAAAAACAGACTCGCTTTAAAGATTTGTCTTCGCTATGATTGAGGCGTGACCATCTGGAGGCGAACTCATTCCATCTTCCATTGCGTCGTTGGGCGACGCCCGTTTCTCTTACCCAATCAAAGTGCTTTAAGTTGCGAGGACTTGCACCGGCATCCAAACGTGTGTGCCATATTGTCCCGCCAGATGGACGGACGGCGACTCATCCTCGGAGGGGGCGGGGGATGCAAATGCTTCTGAAGGCGTCATCAGAGCGACAGACGGCACTCGTCATCCAGTCAGATGGCGGCGGCGAAACGCCGCAAACGCCTGTTTCATAACCGCCGATGGGAGTTTAGAGTTTACGTCGAGTATCACACGCTTCCTTTTGCGTCTTCATATTGCCCTCACCGCCCGTTGTGATCATCAAGCAGCGGTTCACGCTAACAATGCAAACATGGGAATGTTTCAAACAGGAAGTAACGCTTGTTGTTTCCTGGAAACCCATCAAAGCAACCAACCAACCACCAACACAGAGCTAACCTCCTTGATGGAGGAACTCCAGAGCGACACAACTTTTCATGCCAATCACTTCAGTTTTTTCTGGAAAATGGTGCTGGAAAAAGCCAAGGCCCCTCCTCATCTCCCACAATCCCTCCTGGTTGGGTTTGAGGCGACAGCTGCGGTGCATGGAGGTCTTGGATGTTGATGGGAGGAGCTCCGGGCCATCCTGGACCACATGGGGCCCTTCCTGGAGGATCGTTGGCGGTGGTTCTGTTGCCAGGTTGGGGACCGGAAGTTCCTGGATAGACCATTGGGATAGTCTCTATGAAGAGATAGACCGTTGGGATAGTCTCTATGAAGAGATAGACCGTTGGGATAGTCTCTATGACGAGATAGACCGTTGGGATAGTCTCTATGAAGAGATAGACCGTTGGGATAGTCTCTATGACGAGATAGACCGTTGGGATAGTCTCTATGAAGAGATAGACCGTTGGGATAGTCTCTATGAAGAGATAGACCGTTGGGATAGTCTCTATGACGAGATAGACCGTTGGGATAGTCTCTATGACGAGATAGACCGTTGGGATTGTCTCTATGAAGAGATAGACCGTTGGGATAGTCTCTATGAAGAGATAGACCGTTGGGATAGTCTCTATGAAGAGATAGACCGTTGGGATAGTCTCTATGAAGAGATAGACCGTTGGGATAGTCTCTATGAAGAGATAGACCGTTGGGATAGTCTCTATGAAGAGATAGACCGTTGGGATAGTCTCTATGACGAGATAGACCGTTGGGATAGTCTCTATGACGAGATAGACCGTTGGGATTGTCTCTATGAAGAGATAGACCGTTGGGATAGTCTCTATGAAGAGATAGACCGTTGGGATAGTCTCTATGAAGAGATAGACCGTTGGGATAGTCTCTATGAAGAGATAGACCGTTGGGATAGTCTCTATGAAGAGATAGACCGTTGGGATAGTCTCTATGAAGAGATAGACCGTTGGGATAGTCTCTATGACGAGATAGACCGTTGGGATTGTCTCTATGAAGAGATAGACCGTTGGGATAGTCTCTATGAAGAGATAGACCGTTGGGATAGTCTCTATGAAGAGATAGACCGTTGGGATAGTCTCTATGAAGAGATAGACCGTTGGGATAGTCTCTATGAAGAGATAGACCGTTGGGATAGTCTCTATGAAGAGATAGACCGTTGGGATAGTCTCTATGACGAGATAGACCGTTGGGATAGTCTCTATGACGAGATAGACCGTTGGGATTGTCTCTATGAAGAGATAGACCGTTGGGATAGTCTCTATGAAGAGATAGACCGTTGGGATAGTCTCTATGAAGAGATAGACCGTTGGGATAGTCTCTATGAAGAGATAGACCGTTGGGATAGTCTCTATGAAGAGATAGACCGTTGGGATAGTCTCAATGAAGAGATAGACCGTTGGGATAGTCTCTATGACGAGATAGACCGTTGGGATAGTCTCTATGACGAGATAGACCGTTGGGATTGTCTCTATGAAGAGATAGACCGTTGGGATAGTCTCTATGAAGAGATAGACCGTTGGGATAGTCTCTATGAAGAGATAGACCATTGGGATAGTCTCTATGAAGAGATAGACCGTTGGGATTGTCTCCGCGAGACGCGGAGATACCATGAACATTGTAAAACGAATCACCCCTGTGGTAATTCACCACTTCCTGTATCACGATGAGTCTCATCATGTGACCCTCCCACGGCACTGTCGTCCCATTGGTCGGCCAGTTTTGGCATCAGATGCTCTGACCCAGTTGCATAGAAGCGGCAGCTCGGAGATATGGAGTTATCAGCGGCGGCACGTTTTCATAGGAGGCGGCTTGAAGCCCATGTGTGTGAGAACAAAGTGGTTGTCAGGAGCTGTTAGTCGGGCTGGCGCGTCTGGCAGGGGAGCATCCATCAGCCAGGCCTCCTCCTCCTCCTCCTCCTCTTCATCCTAGCTGCACGGGCTCAGCCTCTAAATGTTTCTCCTCCATGTGTAATTACAGCAAAGCAAGATGTTCCCGATGATGCGGCATTGATTTAGCTTCTTAAGGCTGAAATCCTCCCTGAAGCGCTGCTAGAAAAACGTCCTCCCGATCATTTATTTAAGCTTTAAATTCTGGATTCAGGTGCGACGACCTCCTTTTATCCGCTCTTGTTCGCGTACGGAAAAACAAAACGCCCTAATCGCACACGTAGCATAGTGTCGATAAGTCGTTCCTGGCAGCTGGAGTGGACATTCAGATAAGACGCGACGCAATCCGTGGCTAGAACGCTATCGGATGAGATGTCAGCGCCTGATAATTCAGTTTTTCTTCCCCCGTCACCGGGGGAGGAAGCCGTCGCCCTGTTCCTACCACAGACAGTAGCCAACGAAAGCAGATGTGGCGATGAGGAGAAGGTAAATATCAGGGACGCCTCTAGCAGCTCACGTTGATTGAAGCTAACGCGGACAGACTTCCAGGTGGGGGTCGTTTGGATCGTTTATTACGTTTAGATCCAGGTCATGGTTCTCCAAAGTTCTTTAAATCCATCCACTGGACTTGGGAGAAAGTTTCTTGAAGACGTTCCACCTCTGGTCCAAGAGTCTTCAGTTCTGGTGCTGGTTGGTCCATTGCCAAGACGATGGGTGTTCGGGTCCATCATCGTAGAGTCAGTTTAACCTTTAACCTTTGACTTCTGAGTGGAATTCTTTGCCCAGTTTGAAGAAAGTTTGGAACACGGTGCGAACGGAAAAACTAAGAGCTAAAAGTCTTCTGTTTGAAATCATTCCGTTGATTCTTTACGTCTTCCTTTAAACCGGTGCGAACGCTGTTCTGTTTGGACACAAACGACGCCTCTGATTGGTCGTCTTCCAGCTGGAGGCTCGGAACATTCGTTCCCCTCCAGCAAACAGAATTGATGCCGGGCGGGGCCGGATTAAAGCGCGCTACAAGCTGGACACGCCACCTGTCGAAAAACGCTTCCTTCCGACTCCCCTGACGCGGCGCGTTAAACCGCTCCGGTTGGCCTGGCTCCGAAACAAACGCCACGGGACAGGAAGTAGCCGGAGCCAGACAGGGCGTGGTTTACGACACCCACCTTGACCCTGGTGTGACATCACACCGGACCAGGTGCGAGACGAATAAACTTACCGGAGCGCGTAGAGAGGTTTCGTAAGCGTGCGGCGGCGCCTCTGGCGGCGCGTAAAAACCGCATGGAGGCGCTTTACGAGTCTGGGTGTGAACAGATGGCCTTTTGATTAAACCTTAATGTAAATGAGCAAAGAGGAAAACCTGAAGGTCGCCGAACTCAAACACAGATGCCTTCAAATAACCCAGAAAAATCGGGGACGCGTGCAGCGGGAGAAGACAGATGGCGGCGGCGCTAATGGAGGCGGCGCCGTGACTTCCTGGAGGTTTACTGACCTTCACTAATTGAGGGAAGAGCGTCGGCTTTACAGTAGAGACGCGCCGCCGGGATTGATTACACAGCTAATGGGCATGTCTGCGCATAATAACCGCCGCGTAAACACGGAAACACGCCGCGCGGCGCTGTGACCCCTTCCCCCCGCCACCGCCCGGCGCCGCGTACCTGGTGTCAACAGGATGACGGAGGTGACAATCAGCGAGCAGATGACCAGAATGACAAGGAGGGCGATCGCTATTCCCTTCCAGTTCCTCTGCGGAGGGTTGCTGCCCACCAGCTCCTGCAGAGAGAGGAGGAAGAGGAGGAGGAAGAGGAGGAGGAAGAGGAGGAGGAAGAGGAGGAGGAAGGAAAAAGGAAAAAAAGAACAATATGTTGGTCAGCAGAACAAACAGGTTCTCAGGAGAATCGCAGGTAGAATAAAATTCCAAGGGCGAACGTGAGTCAGAGGAGGAAGAGGAAGAGGAAGAGGAAGAGGAAGTGAAAGAGGGTCCCTAATGAGACAAACATCAGCGTTGATCGCCTGAAATCGACTGACAGACACAAACGGATGTGAGGACGTGTCAGCTGATGGCGGTGACTCTGTGGGCGGAGTCACCAACAACCTTCATCCGACTGGCGGACCCCAAACCGACCGACTGGAAGTTGCTTAAAACGATTCTGAGGTTTAAAAAAAAAAGTGGATTTTAAAGAACCGACATCACACAAAGTGTCACCGTAGGGCAGGAAATAAGAAGTCGGCACTCAACACCAATCAAATCATCCGCAGGGGGGGGGAAATGTGGTTGACGTGGCGACGGGTGGCGGGAATCAAGCACGGACAAATGGGCATCAATGATTCAACAGACACTCGTTAAAACGTTCTGATAAAAAAACAGAATTTGAATTAAAAACTAAATTAAAGCTCCGAGGGATGAAAATGAGCGTTACGGCTAAAGCGTAGCTCGCTGGCTTAAATAATCTTTGTTTTTACCGTTTAGCGTCAACAACAGCATGAAATAGAGACATCAACTTGAGATCTGGTCACTTGATGTGTTTAATATTTTATTTGAAATTGTCACTTGTTTCTGCAATTAGCTACTTTAGCAGCTAGCAGCTAACATCTTAGCCTTTAGTTGCTGTTATAGTTTGTTTATTGGAGCTATTATCAACCAAAAATGTCGCTAAAAGAAGCTAAACTGCAGTTTAATTCTGCACTGGTCATCATATTTAAAATACAGCCTCTGCTGAGATGCTAACGCCAAGTATCTATTAGCCCTTATCGGAGGTAAATTAAGTGCCCCTGGGTAAATGCATACTTTTAAACACAAACTTTTCCAGCCGTGTCCTGATTGGTTCGGCACGCGGCAGCTAAACCCACAACCTGGCGGGATTAAAACGCGGGGAATCCGAACGCTAAACTGTTAGCGGAGGATTATGAAGTTGTTAATTAGTTTATGGAGGATAAAGGAGCGGGGCAGAGCGTGTGCTCCGGAGACCTGTGGCTGGGCGCTAATGAATACAAGCCCGGCTCTAATGACACTGAATGGCTGATCTATGAAGCAAAACCTTCAGTGGCCTCATTCCCACCTTAATTGAAAGGAGCTCAAGACATCATTAGCCTGCAGATAAGAGCAGCCGGCGCCATTTAGCACGCCGTCCGCTAGCCCGCTTCGTCAAGCGAGCCGCGGGGGCCGCTGGGGGGCCGTGGGGGGTGAGACGCCCCAACAAAACAACGTCGTTGTTATCTCCAGTCTGCCAGATTAACCCCCCCCCCTGTCAAGGGATTGATGGAGGTGACGACGGCCGATGGAGACGGCAAACGGGGTTAAAACAACGTAACAACTGAAAATGTAACAGCAGGCGAGAAACGTAATAAATTAGCCCATTTCTTAAATGTAAACTAATCCCTCGCCTGTTTGCGCTTCAAGATACATCGCAGATTTTTAGTAGGTAGTCACGAGATACCGCACTTGAGTTCTATTGGTTGACAGCGTCCAGAAGTATTAAAGAAACAGTTAGAAGTGCTTTAAACACTCTATAAAAGTTAGGAAAAGGTAATACAGATAGAATGTGGTTTAATATCAGTATGAGGACGGTTCATAAATATTTAAATTAACGTAAATATTAAAATAAATAGTCGCAATATCGCAGAATTTTGTTTTTCGCGGGTTGTTCCTGTAACACATTAACAGCGAGTAACAATGGATTACTGTAATTGCCAAATAAATTGATCACTTTCCTGATTAGCTTCTAAAAACTTTGTTTTTCTAAAAAATGAATAATTTAACTTTCCTAGCATCACTCGGAGGAAGACGAAGACGTCGTAAACGGTGACGAAATTTGTCTCGAAGATGGAACTCGAGGAATCCTCGCGCTGAGCCAACATGTGGTCGTGTCGCATCCAATCAGATGAACTGATCCATCACGCTGTCTCAAATGCAACAACCCCACCTGTGTGTGTGTGTGTGTGTGTGTGTGTGTGTTTAGTCCTCTCGCCGGCCGCTTGATGCCCGCCGTGCGGCCAAAGCGATTCTCCTGGTTTATCTAAATGTCGACGCCGTTTCATTCCGTTTATCTGAGCGGGCGCCGACCCCGCCGCCCGGCGGAGCCTCGGAATCTCAAAGCGAATCTCGGACCAACAGCTCATTTTTAGGTTAAAGTTTATCTCTACATTTTGTCCAACCTTTCCATCAGAGACGGGAGGAAAACATCAAACATGTGACCTTTCCGCTCCGCCGGCCGGTCCGTTCTCTCAGACTCGCCGCCGTAGAGTAGCGGGGAGATAAATAGATCGTCCGACGGCGTCGTGTTGTCGACACGCCGGCGTCCGACTCCCCCCCCCTCCTTCAGATGCTGCAGTCTGCAGCTGCTCTCCTGCTGCAGCAGCGACATCCAGGATTTGAAGGTTCGCCGCGCCGCGGATGGAGAGTCGCCGCCAAACGGCATTTCCATATAGATCAGCGTCTCAGCAGGGAATTCTGGGAACATCGGGAAACTCCTCTGGAGCCGTCACTTCAGCCTGAAGCTTTCAACTTGTGCTTCATGTTTGGTGATCATTTGATATAGGCCTGAAAGCTAATCCTAGCATTGTTAGCAGGGCCGCAGCTATAGCCAACTATACAGACGACTGTACAGTTAGCTATACGGTCGTATAGCAAACTATACGACTGTATGTAAAAGCTAGCAATTAGCATGTTAGTTGAGTATGAGCAAAGGAGAAGGAAGAAAGCAAATCTCTTGTAGCAGCAAGCGCAAATTAGCACTTCTGCAGCTAAATTTCTGCTAACATTAGCAATAAGCACACCTGCTCCCAGTTCCAGATAACATTAGCACATCTCCATCTAGCTCTGCTGCTGACGTTAGCCGTCAGCAGTGAAGCTAACATTAGCACACGCGCAGCCACTTATTCAGTTAACATTAGCACCTATGAAGCTAGTCTTGAAGCTAACATTAGCCGTCAGCACTGCATTGTGGAGAGCTGATTCTTGCATAAAACTATATTGCATGATGTTAGCTTAGCTAACTTCAGCCATCACTCAGCCTCAACATGACTGCATATGAATTTTCTTAGCAACATGCTAACCTGAAACTTCTCAAGCTAAAAGGGGTTTGGGGTGTTTGGCATGAAAGACCAGACCAGTAATTACTGAACAAAGGTGCTGGTATTGTATCCCGGGTGCTGGTATTGTATCCCGGGTGCTGGTATTGTATCCCGGGTGCTGGTATTGCATGCCGGTGTTGGTAGTGCATCCCAGGTTCGGGTAGCAGGAATCTATGGATTCAAGAAGATGCCGACCGGACCGGCGGAACAAGCCGGAAGTCTTGGCTAACCTTCCTGGTCTCACCCCTCTGATCTGCTATAATAATAATGACTGGGCTAATTAGCGGGAGCCTCTGCGCCGTGCTAGCAACAAGCGATTACAAAACGATTACAAGCGACTACAGCGGGAGAGAGATGAGCTTTAAACGAGCGGCGAGGCGTCGGAGGTCGGAGATGAGCTGAGAGGCTGCGGGTTCGCTCTGAGCGTGACCGAACACGCTGCCGGCGGGTTTTCCTGCCATGTTTTGAACTGTTGATCCGAGAGTGACAGCGTCTCTCAAAGTCCACAAATATAAAGTTAAACCAACGCGTTTAAATTGTTTTTGGAGGACACAGCATTTCATTTCTCGGAATGGACAAGCAATTTACTGTTGGCTCTTTCCATCCGCCGAAGAAAAGGCACCGATGCGACGGTCGGTTCTTTTCATTTGGTGGATAATAGAAAAGGCCGAAGGTGTTCGGAGGCAACGGATTGCGCGTTTGTGGACTCCTGATCCCTGAGGACCGACGACGCGCCGCCGTCCCAACCTCAAGCGTCTGCGGTCGTAGCTTTTTGTGGCGTGTCCCGCATTTTGACCCTTGGTGGCGTCTCGGATCATGTGAAATGGAAAGGAAGCAGCAAACAGAAAGAAAATAACTTCATCAAGGAACAATCGTTTGACAGATCTTCACCAAGGAAACCGGACAAAAGACAAACGTGTGTTAATCTAAATCAGAAGTTTAAATTGGATTTACAGCATTTTCTGCAAAATTCTATTAGCATTTTTAAAGGACACACATTTGCCCCGTTAGGTCTTTGTAGTGTGAAAACAGAACGATGCTAAAGGTCTGGAGCTACACATCCAAACAAATAGAAACTTTCCATCGCAATGCAGGTGAACAGGTGACGCTAACTTCAAGAAATAACGCTAATGTTTAAATCTTTGATGTCAAAACTGAAGCGACAAAAGAAGAGCAATCACTGTGACAGGAACGACCCACCGGAGAGTTAATGCTCCATTTATGCTAGCTTTATGGGAGCTAAACTGGAAATGAGCGTTAGCGTTGCTGCTTTGATAGCTCACGCCACAACGTGCACGTGTTGGCTACACCCCACCCCCTTTTAGGAATAAGTCATAGCGCCTCCGGGCTGCAGCATTAGCGCCGGCGCAGGTCATTAATTTCCGATTCCCAATGAAAACGTAGCAGCCGTGGCGTGCTAACGTTCGCTATCCGTGTGCAGGGGCGAACGCACACGCCTGCATATTTTTCATCATTTTAATTACATATAACAAGATGTGTTGCTAAAAATAGCGCCTTGTCATTAGCATCTCCATGCCCTGACAGCGCAGCGCTAACAGGGATGTGGAGCCAAGAACTCCAAGAGGATGCAGAGCGTCGTCCACGGCAACAGCATGTAATGAGCCAGTCGGGCTGTAAATGATGACCTCACACATGGAGACGCGACGACACACACGCGACGACAACGCACCAAACTTGTGACCTTGGCTCGGCGGCCCCTCCAGCAGCGAGTCACGAAATAATGAGTCTCAGCAGCAACATGCGCCGCCGTCGCCACGCGCTCATCACGAAGCGTTTACGGAACACCTTAACGTTTAAGCGTCAGAACGAGGAGCCGGAGACGCAAACTGCGGGGAAAGATGGTCGACGGAAACGGGAGGAATTTAACTAATTGTTATTGAAAGCAAAAGTCTAATTCTGACTTTTAATTCCAATAATCATGTTTTTTTTATTGCAGAAGAGATCAAAAAAAGTTTTAAGAACAGATTTAAAGGTGGAAAATAAAAACATTCCATCAACTTTAATTTAGAAAAGTGACTTATGAGGTTTAAAGGAAATAGAAATAACCAACACAGAATTCTGATTGGACGGCAGAACATCAGAAGTCAATGAAATGTTACATGTGACGTTGCCAAAAAAGGGGAAATATGATAAAACAGCTCTTGTTATAAAATTACAGTAAAAAAATTAATAAATTTAGAAATTTTAACTTAAATTTTAATGATTTTTAATCAGAAAGTCAATAAATTTTGAGAAAATCTACTGGAAAACGTTTTTAAAAAATATTAGGGGTTCTAAAGACATTGTAAAATTCATTTTTTTAATATTTAGATTATTTTCAGTTGAAGACTTTAACAAAAACATTTAAGTTTTAAAATGTGAAATTCGGGATCGTTACTTTTACGAATTGTATGAAAATTTTACAAAACAATCAGGTTTTCAAGGACGTTTCAGCTCCACATTAAGCTACAGTGTTGATGTTTATTTCAGTTAATTATAAATAACTTTAATGTCAAATCGACCATTTTTTGACCGTAGATCTAAAAAGCTTTGAATTTAATATTTTATTCAATGAAAGAAAAGACTTAAAGAGGCCATCAAGAGAACGCCTCGTAATGACGGCTAATAAACGCTCCTTCATCACTTTGAGCTGGGTGCTAAATAACACTATAAATATAATTAATGACGGTCGTTTCCAGATGCGGCCTCCTAAACGCCTCCTAAACGCCTCGCAGTAAAGATGTCACTGCTCCGTTTCTCGGAGACGTGATCGTCATCCTGAAACGGGGGGGGGGGGGATCAGGAATATCTTCCTCGCTCTTCTTCCCCCTCGGATGAAACGTGAGCGGCTTAATCTCAAATCCTCTCCTGTTGTTTAACCACCAACAAAATTTCTCCCTCCGGCGTTTGAATAAAACATTCCGGCGTCGGACGGGTCAGAGGCCGACGGCGTTGGGGGAAGCGACATCAAAGCGGCGTTGCGGCGGCGCCGTCCGTCTTCTGCCTGGTTTGTTTGATTTGTAACTTAACGTCTTCCGCTCCATTAGCCGCCACTGCCAGCTGACCTCCAGAATCACCTCTGGGGAAAAAACCGCGTGTAAAGGCACAGGCGCGAGCCGAGGACCGCCGTGGCTGTGGACCAATGGGAACGCGATTAGCGAGCGACCGCCCGGAGCTCATCGATAATCCCATAACTGATAATATACGTAATTTAAATGTGGTATTTCTGCAGCTGGTGCAGATTCCATGGAGGCAATTAATCACATCCATTCACCCTGGTCCCTATGGAAACAGACGGAGGGTTCTGATTGGCTTGCATCCCCTATAGCGGGAGCTCAGCATTATGACACGGCTAAACAAGTGATGAGGCGACGGCGCGGAGGGGGGAGTGTTTCCTGCCGCTCTCATCTTTAATGCATGAAGGTGGCGTTGACTCAGAAGTCGTCTTTAGAAAACAAGAACAATACGGAACGCTCACTTTCTCCGCATTTCATCACTTTCCTGTGGCGCGTGTCTGTCAGGGGAGGCGAGGCGCCACCGAGGCTCCTGCGAATCAAAGGCCGCGCTGCTCCTCTTAATTTCAGCTGCTGGAGGAGGAGAATGTAGCAATAAGGGCTAACGCTAACAGGAAAGCTATCGCGGCTGTTGTCGCCGCTTTAATTACAGATGTCGATTCAAAGGTAGCGCCGGGAACCGTTCCAGCATCTCATTAGCGGAGTGTCTGAAGCCGTGCCCTTGTGTGCGAATGTGTGATGTTCCGACGGCGCGAGGCACCGGCGCACCGGCCCCACGGCGCCGCCGCTAATTGGATCGGTATGGATCGTCAGTGACAGACACTAAAATGAGCTGCGCAGCCGGAGTCAATAGCGCCACCGACCTGTCGCAGCGCATTTCAGGAAGACCAGCGCTAACGTTAGCGAATGTGGCGACGGAGAGGAAGAAGGATGACATCACTTCCTCTTTTGTAGTAGGACCGATTGGAAAGAGAGGGTAGAGGCTGTCCAGGTTCACGCAGTGAAACAGTCCAGGTTCACACAGTGAAACAGTCCAGGTTCACACAGTGAAACAGTCCAGGTTCACACAGTGAAACAGTCCAGGTTCACGCAGTGAAACAGTCCAGGTTCACGCAGTGGAACAGTCCAGGTTCACGCAGTGAAACAGTCCAGGTTCACACAGTGAAACAGTCCAGGTTCACACAGTGAAAAAGTCCAGGTTCACACAGTGAAACAGTCCAGGTTCACACAGTGAAACAATCCAGGTTCACACAGTGAAACAATCCAGGTTCACACGGTGAAACAGTCCAGGTTCACGCAGTGAAACAGTCCAGGTTCACGCAGTGAAACAGTCCAGGTTCACGCAGTGAAACAGTCCAGGTTCACGCAGTGAAACAGTCCAGGTTCACACAGTGAAACAGTCCAGGTTCACGCAGTGAAACAGTCCAGGTTCACGCAGTGAAACAGTCCAGGTTCACGCAGTGAAACAATCCAGGTTCACGCAGTGAAACAGTCCAGGTTCACGCAGTGAAACAGTCCAGGTTCACGCAGTGAAACAGTCCAGGTTCACGCAGTGAAACAATCCAGGTTCACGCAGTGAAACAGTCCAGGTTCACGCAGTGAAACAGTCCAGGTTCACGCAGTGAAACAGTCCAGGTTCACGCAGTGAAACAGTCCAGGTTCACGCAGTGAAACAGTTGGCCCCACCCCCATGGATACATGGGGGTGGGGCTTCTAAATCAAAGACAGTCATTGGTGGAGGTGGAAATAAAGATGGAGGATGTTCATTGAACTGAAGCTTCTGCCTCTTTTACACAGTAAGAACAAAAAGTGAACCTCTACCTTCAGACCAGGTTTAATTCACTGATGATGCTTTAAGATGGTCACGCCCACAGTCCCTCTGGCCACGCCCCCTTTGAACGTCTCCCACAGGTGAAACAACAACAACATCTGCTGCTCCGCTGCAAACAGCTGCTAAAGGCTGACAGGAGCAACGACGCCTTTAAAGAGCGTCATGGTGTAATCATAGGAGGCTTGTAGCGTGTAAACAACAACATATGTGTTTATTTACCAGAACAGCTGCAACAGATGATGCACCATCCAGCAGCCATCACCTCCCCTTTAAGGCGGGTCATCTTCTGATTGGAGGGTGAGGATCCTGGATCACACCGTCTGCACAGACTGCCTTTTTCTTTCTGTTAGCAGCTAAATGCTACAAGCTGCTTCCTGCTTGTGGTACGCGCACTTGACAAGAACGAGATATCTTGTGTTTTCATGAGTCATTCCTTCCATACAAACATCGATGACAGGAAGCTTCTGCCTCCACAACAACAACAACAACAACAACAGCAACGCGCTCATCTTTAGGACGTTAGATCAACATTAAGCCAGCAAAAGTCCAGGTTCACACAGTGAAACAGTCCAGGTTCACGCAGTGAAACAGTCCAGGTTCACACAGTGAAACAGTCCAGGTTCACACAGTGAAACAGTCCAGGTTCACGCAGTGAAACAGTCCAGGTTCACACAGTGAAACAGTCCAGGTTCACACAGTGAAACAGTCCAGGTTCACACAGTGAAACAGTCCAGGTTCACGCAGTGAAACAGTCCAGGTTCACATAGTGAAACAGTCCAGGTTCACATAGTGAAACAGTCCAGGTTCACATAGTGAAACAGTCCAGGTTCACATAGTGAAACAGTCCAGGTTCACATAGTGAAACAGTCCAGGTTCACATAGTGAAACAGTCCAGGTTCACATAGTGAAACAGTCCAGGTTCACATAGTGAAACAGTCCAGGTTCACACAGTGAAACAGTCCAGGTTCACATAGTGAAACAGTCCAGGTTCACACAGTGAAACAGTCCAGGTTCACGCAGTGAAACAGTCCAGGTTCACGCAGTGAAACAGTCCAGGTTCACACAGTGAAACAGTCCAGGTTCACACAGTGAAACAGTCCAGGTTCACACAGTGAAACAGTCCAGGTTCACACAGTGAAACAGTCCAGGTTCACATAGTGAAACAGTCCAGGTTCACACGGTGAAACAGTCCAGGTTCACACGGTGAAACAGTCCAGGTTCACACGGTGAAACAGTCCAGGTTCACACGGTGAAACAGTCCAGGTTCACGCAGTGAAACAGTCCAGGTTCACGCAGTGAAACAGTCCAGGTTCACGCAGTGAAACAGTCCAGGTTCACGCAGTGAAACAGTCCAGGTTCACACAGTGAAACAGTCCAGGTTCACGCAGTGAAACAGTCCAGGTTCACGCAGTGAAACAGTCCAGGTTCACGCAGTGAAACAGTCCAGGTTCACACAGTGAAACAGTCCAGGTTCACGCAGTGAAACAGTCCAGGTTCACGCAGTGAAACAGTCCAGGTTCACGCAGTGAAACAGTCCAGGTTCACGCAGTGAAACAGTCCAGGTTCACACAGTGAAACGGTTCCGCCTTGAAAAGGCTGTTTAGAGGGTGAGAGTCAGTCACCCGTCTTAAGTTGTTCTGTTGTTCTGCGGCGTTCAGCCTTCAAACAGAGGCTCCATAATAACCAGTATTTGGATCAATTAACTGTCTGCGAGCTGCTGGAGGCGAACGAGACGCCAGTTAGCAGCTCAGCTCACTTGACAAGGTCGAACAGCCTGTGAAGTGTTTCGCATTGGAAACTTTCCAGCTGCTGGTTTAATGACGACGTCAGCCGAGCCGCTGAGGAGGAGAGCACGCAGAACACCCCCGACATGTAGGTGATGGTGATGGGGGGGGGCGTAATGCGTCTCTATGCCCACCAAGAGCGATTGGTATTCACCGCTGCCAGACGACACCGACGGCGAGCGCCACATCACCAGGCGAGGACGGAGAAGCATCTTCCCCCGCCACTCCCATCCATCAGCCGCCATCCCATAACGCACACTTGTCGAGTCACTCCAACAAAACAAATGGAAACAATATGCACTCGGAGACATCCTGGAAATGAAATGCCCCACAACCCGCCGTCTTCCGGGGGTGGGAGGGGGGCTAATAAAAGGCGGCGGCCGCTCCTGCTGATGTTTACTCAGGCTAATGCATTCAGGCCTGCTGCTGTTTTATCGCTTCCTCTGGCAAAATATGAACATTCCCCCAGAAAGGAAAAAGACTCCTGCCCTCTTATCATTGTCGTAATGTTTGGCTGGAGCGCCCCCGCCGTGAAAAATGTCCCATAATTTACGAGGACTCTTATTCTTGGAGAAATAAAAGCCCCGCCTTCGCGTGCCGCTCGCCTCATCGACGGCGGGGCAACTCGTCCAGTTGGGTTCCGTTTGGGGCGATGCATCAAGACGCATGCACACGCTCATTTCGAGCCACTTCACCCCCCCCCCCCTGTGGTTGTGCAGTTTGTTGGGTCTCCATGGCAACCCCATCAAAAATAATTCACCGCTGTTTTGGCAACCTGTTGTTCAGGACGGGACGAGCATTCCTGGATTAATTAGCGGTGATTCTGAAGGTTCATTCCTGATGGTTCTCAACGCCACCCACTCCCCCCCCCCGGAGGTCAACGGAACCGCGGAGAAGAATATTCAGGATGAAAACAGATAATTAAATCTACGGAAGCCCGCAGATCCAAGAGTGATTGGAAAGGAGAAGCTTTTAAAGAGCCTGACCCCCCCCCGCCGCCGCTCGTCACCGTCTCAGTTGTGCTTTTTTTGGGTTTGCAGAGATCTGAACAAATATTCCAGCTTTGACTCGCCTCAGATGTAAAACCCAAGCGCTGCTGGGAACGTTCCGGATTAAACACACATCTTTTCCCGTCTTCCGGAGACACGGATCGCGTTTTTACGATCCGGTTCCTCAATCTTTACTACTTTGTTGGTTTTCTTCTCGGCGACTTTGCTTCCTGAACGTCTCGCTGAAAACGAAGCAGAATGTTTGGACCATGTTTGTGCGCCGCTCATAAACAAACGGGCCGAAATGAATCGGCCCTATCGCCTAGCAACCGCATCCACCGCCGTGACGGTCTGGTTAATAGCGATACAAGGTCGGTCGTGTTCTTTTATCGGAGCGCGTTCGACAAACAATCACAGACGTGTCGACTAAAAGCAAAGCAAACAGCTAAACACTAACGACCGACATGGTTGGGACATGCCCCGCCCCTTCATAGGGATTGGTTGAAATCGGTTTAGAGTTTGGAATTTTTGCCTTCTAAAAATTTGGTTTATTATTGTTTATTTTGACATTCTGATCGAGATGTTTGATTGTTTATCATTTATGACTAATGATTATTTTTACAGTTTTTTTATCATTTCAAATTAACTTCCTGTGATCAGAATTCTTCTTCCTGCTTCATTCATATAAATAAACCTGCTGACAAACAAACAAACAAAGACACCAAAGAAAACATCTCATTCCATCCGTGAAGGTAAGACTAAATAATTAAACTGTCGTCACGGCGACTGTTTTCTCCTTGTTTGATCACTTATTCTCTCTTTTCTGACGTTTAATTTCGAGCCCTTTCATTGGCCGATCAGGTGACCAATGACGACTTCACCGGAGCGGGACGGATTCAAAAACAATCCTCATCAGCGTTCCTGAAGGAATTCTCAGACGAGCGTCGGAACCTGACAGCGGCGGTGGCGGCGGCGGCCTGCTGACAGACGCGCTCAGCGGGCCGCGGCTAATGATGATGCAGAGGCTGGAGGACGGTTGGATGGTGAGAAGATCGGATGAACCTGCAGCCGAGGAACGGAGGTGGTAACTAGCGATGATAGCGAATGGATATCCAACCAATAAATAATAAACACTGAAAGCCGGAGAACAAACAAATAAAACCATCCATCCTCCCGCCTCCCGTGTCCACCTGCACCTGAAAACCGCCCCGGAGGCGGCGATCCGTCGTCCGACGAGTCGCTCTCCTGTCAGGCTGCGCTGGGAAAACGGGAAGGTCGACGGTTTATCGGAAGAGAAATGTCCGCATTAGCATCCATGAGCGCCTCAAACGCGAAGCGGCGCGGCGAAAGGCGGGCAGTAAATCCGCCGCTAACGAGGATAACGTGTCCGTAATGAAGCCCACTCCCAGCCGTCACGCAGGAAAACTATTTGTCTCAACTCTTATTGAATAATTTAGCACGGAAAGGAGACGCCAATAGCGCTCTCGTTACTTTGCATTACCTCCAGCGATGGAGCTGGGAGGCAATTAGCATAGCTTAGCATTAACGGTCGTAGCCGTCTGCTGTTGCTCTTCCCTGGGAGCGGGTTATCCGTCCAACGCTTTGCGTCGGAACGAATCTCCAGCCTCCACGTCCAGCTGTTGCTGCTGCAGCTCATGATTCAAACATAAATTTACATTTTTTGGATTTGAAATTTTGTGAAAAATTGGAGCTGAGATTCTCTTCAGCTGCTTTTAATGCTAATTTATGTGGAGCTCTCGCTGCGGAGAGCACGGATTGGCTTCTAGAGCATTTAAACACTTTTTCAAAAGGATAATTTTACATTTTCTTAGCATCTACGTTTGTGTCATCGTGACGAAGTGATTTTAAACGTCAAAGAATTCATCACAAAACCGAGAAACGTGTCTGCACACCTTGGTGTTCTCCTGCTGACTTTCCCTTAAAAATCTACATGCTAACAGATTTAGCAATAGGCTAACGTGGTGATGATGATGGTGGTGGCTTTTCGCGACGTTTTGGGACTTTAGCGCTTCCACATATCGATATGACATCATCAGAACTGTAAGAAAACAGTTTACGTTAGTTTTATGCTCTTTAATTTAAATACACTTTGTCAGTTTAGGACAATGATGTAACGCTGGTTTATTGCAATAAAGTTTTGCACACCAAAATAACCCTGACTGAGCATTAAAGCGGCAAGAAGATGAGTCGATAATGATGGAATAATTTGGGGTGAATTGGACCTTTAACTTCAACCGGTATTGATCTTATTGATCAGATAATTTCCTGCTTCAATCTCTTTCTCTAAAACAAGAATCTAGATGAGATATTAATCTTTTCAAAGAACAAAAGTTATTCTTAAAGTCTGACATGAAGTTTTGTGTGTGATTGTTCGTAACCGTGTGGGGGTGATGCGCTCACACGTGTGCTGTGGTCGATACGCACCGTAAAAAAAATAAAAAAAAACAGTTAACAAGGTTTTTGTTCACGCAGAACGCCTCTCGCACCAAAGTCAATAGCGTATCCCAATTACTGGAGGGTAACGCTATCGACGCTACTTCGTCAACCTGTCATCCAATTACTCCAGACTTCATCACGCTGCTCCGACTTACACCAGAGGAGGGGTTAATTAAGTAAACAAGTAAAAAATAGAGTTTAATAACCTCATTTTGTGGCTTAATTACATTTTCCATTGGTAATCCATTATAGTTTACCTTGTGATTAATTCACATCAAGGAATAAATGTCAGGCAGGATTTATTCAGGGGGTTTTGGAGGAGTGTGGTGGGAACACGAGCTAACGTTAGCCTGAAGGGCTAAGACCACCAGGGGCGTGGCTACTGGCTAGTGGGAAGTAATTATCCAGGTTTTAAATCGTCTCCTCGTCATCAATCAGCTCCAAACTCCTGCGGTGACCCTTGTCCCCGTTAGCCACGCCTCCAACTTGCGGTCATTGGCTGGTTTATCGACGATTGCAAGGACTAGAAATTATATTTTGTCGCAAACCAGCATCGCAACGCGATCCAGCCTCCGTCCACTCGTCCACATTCAAATCGTTTCCCAACAGACGCCGACCCGTTCGGATGCTAACGAATCAAACGCGGCGCCATCGCGAGCGATTCGGGCGCCGAACCCGTCGACTTGCAGATGGGATTCGAGCCACCTGGGTGCGGTTTTATGATTAATCAATTATTTATCTTCTCAAACCACATCTCCGTTGTCTGCGGGACCCAGACAGATGTGGAGGATCGCCGCCCTTGGTGGAGATATTCGCTTGACTGAGTGCCGTTCTAGTCATTACCGGAATGATAGAACTTTTAAATCTGTTCATCTGTTCTTGTGAGCACACAGACGGGCAAACTACTCATTGGATATTTGTCAGATTTACTGCCTGAGAGGAACAAGGTAAGTGTTTCTCTACACACAAGAGAAACCATCAATCTCTTACAGGCGGATTAGGATGCAGGATCACCGTGGGCTGGAAATGTGATGAAGTGCCGGCTTTGTGTCTGCAGACAGGTGGCTTTTATTAAATAATGTATTATTATTGTTTAGAGAAATGTTCCGAATTAAAACCAAAGCACGCAGAACAATCTGAACCGAGAGGTAATGATTTTTCAGCCACCTGACGGAGGAAGAGGAGCCAGTACGACCTGCAACCTCACAACCACAAAATCAATCCAAAAAAAAAAAAAGGGGGGGGGGGGTGTTGGGGGATGGGGAGGGGTCACATCCAACCAAAGAATCTCGCACTTTGCCATGCTTCCCCGCCCTCGCATCCGTGTCGATAACACACCTTGTTTTACTGTCTGTATTCAAAAGACACTCAGGGTGAAATTACAGGTAATAAAGAGGAAGGCATCAACGCTCCTCTTAATGGAGGTGTCCTCCCAAGTGCAAATTTAGTTCAGGAACACAGCTGTTTAATGTCTCAGAGAGTTTGTGAGTGTTCAGTCGTGGGAAACGCTCTGAAATACGGGTGGAAAACGACATTTTTCAAGCCCCATCACAGAGCCCATCATCATCATCATCGATTGGACGCTGAAGATCTCGGGTTGCATCTGTCACGACGCAAACAGAGCAGGAATATAGACATTAAAAAGTTTACAGGAAATTCATCCTGAACCGAAGTTTGTTCTTCTCTCCGTCGTACGCTGGGTTTATCCTGGATGTCCACGATTAAGATGAAACGGATCCTCCACAAGGCGTGGCCAAGGTTTCGCCCGATCGAGATCCGACTCCGGAGTTCGAACAAATTCCACCCTGGTGGAAAAAGACCCCCATTAAGGCACCCCCCCCACCCCCGAGTTTCATGGAAAACCATTTTCAGCAACCAACCAACCAACCGACAACCCAACCAATCAATCGACTGACAACCCAACTATTCAACCGACCGACAACCCAACCAATCAATCAACAAACCCACAACTCAAATTAATTACTGGTGTGTCCCTTTCTCCATTTTACGGCCCAAACTCCTGTCTTTTCACAAAATTTGCGAAATTAATTCTGTTAAGATTCAAACCAACCAAAAAAAGAACAAACAAACAGACCCTTCTGGAACCACCGGCTCCTCAGCAGGTCGATGTAAAAGCTCGACGGTTCACCTGCTTCCAGAAAGTCTTGTACTTTCTTCTTTAGAGGTTTTTCATCTATTGGTGAATTTTTTTGTCTTGTCCTGGATTTCAAAATAAAAGGTTTAAACGTCCTCACCCCTCAGAAGAACCCTTTCATGTGAGCTCAGAGAGTCTCCGAGTCATTTATGCATTTTTAAAAAGAGTCCTCCAATAAAATCCAGTAACTAAGTCTCAGCCGGACTGAGGGAATGAGGTTGCCTTGAAATCTGATCTCCTCCTGGATGGCTGGCGGACGGTGACCAAACATAGGCCGGTGCTTTGGTCGTAATTGGGAGTCTTATTGATTTCCGGGCCTGTCGTCACGCCTGAGGTGACCTTTTGTTTGAGAATAATTGCTCTATTAGGGGGTTTATTCAGGCACCTGCTGGGTATCTCAGACGCTATTATTGCCCAATAAGAATCCCTCGGCGGTAGAGCAGTGACCCTGTTCTGATGCGTGCAGCGGACAGGGACTCTGCACTGCAGGGGCTTATCGCCAAATGAGAACGCCGGGTCGACTCGGAACGTTTGCAGGTTAACGGGAGTTCTGAAATGGGGAAGATAAGGTTATAACATCATTTCACAGAGGTGGCGAAAACCATTGACCGTTCTGCAACAACCATCAGAGAAAGAGACGCTCACGCACGTTATCGAATATCAATATAATGTGTTTCGGCAGCGCTCTGTTTTATACGACAACAACAAACTCCCTGGTTCCCAACAGCTGGGAATAAACAGACGGCTCCTCTGCCCGTTATAGTGCAGTTTGGTGTCTTTGGGTTCATCTAAGGTGTAAAAAAATAAGCAGCAACAAAGAGTTGGAAAGTTTCTCTGGCTTTGTTTCAACATTTGGCTGAAGCCGATTGGACCTTGGACCTCCAGAGAGACGCCAATGGGAGCTAACAGCAAACGAGAGCCAACGAAGGCTATTATTTGCACCATTTGGGTTTTCCAACTAGGCTAAAGTCACAATTTTGGAAATAAATGTTGGCTATTAGCCCGGAACGGCTGGTTTGACTTCAACGTAACTGAAAGAAGGGAGATACAAATGGGATCGGGCCAAAATACCTCAAGGCTCAACTGGATGGCAAGACCCAACGAAGTCCCTTTGGTAAGCCGGACCGAGACCTCCACGAGAAGACCGGGAAGTCCAGCGTTTGAGTAGAAGAAATACAAGCAGAATTAACACCAGATTTTATCAAGCTTGCATTCAAATGTGAGATGAGGAGCGTCGCAGGTTTATGTAACCCTGTCAAAACGCCGACGTGTCGCTGTGGAGAAAAGACAGAAGGCGAGAGGCGACGGCGTTTCACCATCAGCCTCGAATCAAACGCGGCCTTCACAGAGCGCCCTGGTGAAGAGGAGGGTGGGTGTTGGCTGCGAAGGTGCAGGAATCATGCTTCTCTACGATCCGTGTTCACCATGACAGCCTGGGATAAACAGTGACTCACGCCACTTCTGCTTCCTGTCGCCCCTCCTGAAACACGCGATTGAACCGCGGACTAAAAATAGAGGTTTTAAAACTCCGCTGAAAATCTGCAGCGTCCATTAGAAGCTGCTGCTCAACAAATTAACGCTCCACCGCCACCATAAACTTGTGCGTTAACATTGATTTTCAACAAGTCTTTTGTTCCTTATTGGCATAAAAACAGATGTTGTCCTTGTAAAGAAGTTTTAATGTCCCACAATCCATTTATTACCACAGCGCAAGAGCTCAAGACCTTGCCTTACACCAACGCCTGAGAGGAGGTTCACGTTTTACAACCCTCAATGAATGAATTCTATCCGAATATTTGCTGCATGTTAAATATATATAGAAGTTTAAATTTTTTTAATAAAAATTGTATATACTGATATGATCCCCAAAAGGAATCAAATCAGTATTAGTAATTTGTGTATTTTTTAACACAAGAAAGACAGAAATTTAACCCAAAAACCAACACTGCCTTACAAGCTAAACTCAGGGTGAAAACGCCCACATAAAATTATAGACCACAGGTAAAATTATTGGCAATTTCTTATTTATTTTGGCGCAAAAAAATTAGTTCAGTTCACACTGAAGTGTGACTGGTTGCTGTAGTACCCAGATCGGCCACTAAGACGTTGAAGTTCAACTCGTCACACGATATCACACTAACACGGGACAAACGACGACTGTAGAAACCAATCTGACATGGTTCCCAATTACTCCATCGCCGTCTCCCAGAATGCAACTCCACTTAACAACTTGCGTTACCGCAGGAAACGTCAAAAAGTTTCGTCTGAACTTTGGCTTTGTGAACACGGACGCGCCACGGTTCATGGAGCGGCCAATGAAATGACAGAAAAGCCCCTTTTAAAGGCAGTTTTTTTTTTAACACAGCCGTCAGACTCGGGTCGGGACGATAAGTCCCGCCTCTCGGGGGGAAATCGCCGACTATTACCGTTAATGTACTTATCGGCCCGAAGCAACTCGGGGTCAGTGACGGCTGATTCTAAATATATGATATCAGCAGTCATTGAACGCCTCTCTAAGCCTCATTCAGACCCAAAGGAGGTTTTCTTCCTCCCCCTCTGATAAGATAGTAAATGACTGAGGGGGGCAGCGCCTGTATTTCACTGATATAAGCAGAGGTAGAGCCCATAATTCAGCGGCGGCTGATGGTACCCCGAGGATCCGGGCGGTAAGATAATAAACTCCGGAGTGGAAACGTGTCTCCGGCAGGACGTCTAATCTCAGGACGGTAAAGATTCAATCGCTGCCTCTTACTGTACGATCGCTCCCGAAGTGTCCCGGCTTGGTCGTGTGTGTCGCGGAATATTATTCATTATCAAACTAACTCTTTGGACTTTTTCCCTGCGTGGCCCTTCCGAGGACTCGTGGCGTTTCCAAGGGAAGCAGCAAGATTATGAAAAACCCATTAAATTGTACTTCCGGGACTGACTTTCCGAGCTAATTAGCGCCTCACAAGTAATGCCAATTCCAGTAATCGCGCCGGAGTTCCGCGTGTTTGTATGTGCAGAACAATAAAGCTCCAATCAGGCTTCCCGCGGCGGCGTTAGCGTTGGCGTTGGTGGTATGCTCGAACAAAATCGGACGCTTGCAGGAAACAGCATTGCTCGTTTTCCAGAAGGAGACGCTGAGCGTTTGATTCGATTTCAGTCGCGAACAAGATGGGGACACAATCACTGATTACCCCCCCCCTCTAAAAAACCCCCCACCCGTATTATAAGCTAGAAAACGCCGCTGGGTGTTTGGAGCGTGCCCAGCGGATGCCACGAAACTTAGTCTAATCGCTAGCATCACGCCTGCCAATAGTCGCTGGGGGGGGGTAAAAACGCCGTCACCCCCAACAACAGGGGGGGGGGGGAGCCTGCTCTTCAAGTGGAGAAGAATGATGCGTTGGCGCCAACTTTCACGCTCCCGTCGCTGTAATGTGATGAGCTGTCACATTAAAATCCTCCAGTTGGTCAATTTGGAGCGCCATCAGCACCGCGCCGCCGCCAGAACGATGGCAGCCATAACAATAACACTAAAGCTTCCAGCCCATAAATGTCAGCACCAACAACGGTTGGAAGCCCGGGCCGGGGTGGGCGGGGCCAAGCGTCCAAAAAGGGAAGCTCAGGAGCCAAAGTTTGGGCTCCTTCATCGTGATTGGTTGGTCACGTCCTGCTTGGATTTCTCCTGGAGATGTTCACGTTTGCCCGTCTGAGGCAGGTGAACACCACTTCCTGTATTCGCTACAGGTGCACAGATCTCATTGGGCATGCGCACATTAGCACCAATGCTAATGTTTAGGAGGTCCTTCAGGGTTCTGGGGCGACTCTCCTTCAGGTGTTTAAGGGGAAATATACCGCCCCTGTTGGTTTTGTAGTGAATTGCTCCTTTAGGCGACAACGCTAACGCTAACAGCTCAGCGCGCACCTGCTTATCGTTTGTGACTCTGAATGTTTGAGGCGAAGACGAGGAAGACGAGGAGGAGGACCGCGATCCTGGCACCGCTGGATGTTCCAATTAGCCGCCTGGCGGAACGCGGCGCCTCCTGATCGCCTTCCTGCCCCGGGTCGCTAATTACCGCCAGTCGATAAGGCCAGAAAACACGTCTGGAGCAGAGTGGCGAGAGTCCGATAAACAAACCCTTACAAGATGTATTATCCTCCACGACGACCATATATGGTGGACAGACACGCCCCTGAAGGTTTTGCAGGAAGATTAATCTTACAAGAAAAGACACCTGCGACTGGAGACGACTGCCGGCCGTCAAGGAAAAGATTTATCCTGGCACAAACGATCAGGAATAAATCTCCTTCCTCACCCCGGCTGGATATACGAGCGCCGAGGTTTAAGATTCTTGGCGAGTACTTTTATTTATGCAAATACGACCACGGAGGTGGGGTATAGGGGACGCTTTAATGGGACCTGTATGCAGATTCCGCACAGACTTAGGAGACAACAAAGGAGGCTACCTGGCAGGAGAAACGCTGACCTTTTTCCTAAACGAGGCGGTTTTAACGCACCGTTTGGAAATTCCTCCGCCGTCCATTAACGAGACGGCACGTTGTCGTGACATTCAGGTTGACCGTTGCTCCCACCGTTGAATATTTATTGCTGTATTAGAGCAACCGTCTCCCAGGCGTTAGAAGCCATTTGGGCGAAGAACGTTTAAATCATGACAACAATCGTGATGAATTGTCGTGGCCGCCTGGCAATCTCGCCTCTCGGCTCCACTCCAGACCCGGCTCTCCTCGTCATAATGGGCCCGTGAGATGAACTACGGTGGAACCACCAGGGGCATCCAGCACCCCCCCCTTTTAAATCAATCTTCCAATCCCTCTTATCAGCAGAGGGCTCTTCACAAATGGGAGCAATTGGCCCATTATCCATTTGCATTTCAAAAGCGAGTCGAGCCGTCACCCCTCGCTCCTCTAAACCCGCTTTGATTTGGTTCTATGTTCCGTCGTCTCCGCGTGAATCCAAATAAAGTTTTAGTGGTGAAAATACTCAAATTTACCGAGACAGCAGGATTTACTTCACCCAGACAGGAAGAGAGAGACCAATGGACGACATGAGAAGCAAAAAGAACCAGAGAAATGTCCTCCCTGTGGAACACCTTTCTTTTCTAAAACAGATTCGTAATGGAGCTCAGGAATCGAATGCACATGCAGCAGCGAGTAACGCAATATGGCAGCGGTCTCCAACGTTTTTAACGTCACGGACCGGTTTAACGCCAGAAAAATATTTTCACGAATCGTCCTTTAAGGTGTGGAAAAAAATCCGAAAAAATAAAATATGACTAGCATGAAAATTGTTTTATTCTAAATTTAATAATAAAGGTGAATCAAGTTTGTATCAACTTTATAAGCAGTGTCTTTGTAACGTCACACCAACGTTTGTTTCTTGTTGGTTCTGCTAGCTTGGGAGCTTCAGTTTAGCGGTAATGTATTGTGTCAGCAGCCAGAGCGGCCCCTTTAAGAAGGCAGTCATGTGACCGAGGCAAGCATCTCCACAAGAGTGACTCGTAGCTTTTGGAAAACTTCCAACTTCAAAATGTCCAGACAGTATTTTCTTGTAAACAACCAAGCTAACTAGCTCGCTGGTGCCAAGATAATTTTTTAATCGATAATTTGAGACAAATTTTTCCTGATCTAAATTTCATAATGCTAATGATTCAGTATTGATAAACAAAAACAAAAATAAGCTAAGCTAGTTAGCTTGGTTGCTTAAAAAATAATATTTTCACACAAACAATCTCACGCGATAGCATACTAGCGAGCCAATAACGCTTGACAACAAAATAGGTTCTAAACTGATAATAAGCTAAGTTAGCTTCTTCTAGCTAAGATGACTCCAGGCAGGATGGCATCTTATTGGTCATCAGAATTAGCACTTGCTCACTCTTTAGCATTAAGATGGTAGAACCTGGTTTGAGAAACATTCTGGACGTCAAACTTCGGAGCAGGTGCGGCGGCGCCGCCGATCCCTCGGTGTGCCGCCGTGTTTTGTGGGTAAGTTGCTCTTTTAATTAACATCTGTTTGAGCACTTATCACACGAGCTGTTCATCAGCGGGCCGCGGCGGACGCAACCCCAACACGGCAAGGGAACCAAACAAAACACAGCTAATTAAAACCGCTCGGTGCAAAAACCCCCAAACACCCCCTGCCCAAAAAAAAAGTCAATCAATTCTGCAATATTTACACCTTTCTGCATCTTTTTTAAAAAAAGAGTTTCCTCCTGTCGACACTTGGATTTATCAGCTGGCAGCAGACAGCGCCGCTTCAAATAAACATTTTATCAATATTTCATAAAATGCATTCTGGGATTTTAATGAAATCGAATTGAGTTATTAAACAGGGATCATAGAAAAAAACGGCGCCGAACAAACGAGGTGGACTTTTAGGGATTGGGAATAAATCCGCCTGTTGGCAGCCGCGATTTCAACACCAGATTCCTCCAATCAGCTGCCAGCAGAGTCCAATCTGGCAGGAGCAGCAGCGTCATGCGCCGCCGACGCCACAGGAAACAGCAAACACATCAACCGGCAGACATCAAAGCCGCGCCGCAACCACCTCAGGAAGTCCCGCGAGCCGCATCTCGAAGCGGCGTCCGCCGTCCGATCTGAGGTTCTGGTTCTGGAAGCCCCTCAAAGCCCACCCCCCCAGTAACGGACGCCACATAACCAGCACTGCTCTGATGTCAACTCAAAGTCAGCTGACACATAAGAGCCTCAAAACCCGGCGTCATGTAGACAAGGTTAGCAGTTAGCTTTAGCAAGAACATGTTTGCAGCAACAAACAACAACAAAGACATGATTATAAAGATTAAACAGCACATTTCAGCGGACCCTATCGCCCCACCCCACCCCCCGGGTAGGTCGCTGAAACCCTTCAGGCTCCGCCCAGGAAGCGTATTTATTTATTCTGTCAGAATCTGATGGATTAAAAATTTATGTTTGTGGTTTTATTAGAACCGTCTAACACTTTGAATTCAGTTTCAGATAATTTTTTGACTTCCTTCGCTTCTATGTCGACATCAAAGCGACCAATCAGAAAAGAGAGGCGTCGACTACGAGCTCGTCAAGCTTTAACTGATCTCTTTGGAGTCTTTCTAATCTCCTCCGTTTTAAAGGAGCGAATCAAAGCGTGACTCCTAAACAGAGTAAATCAGCGAACCGCGCCAACTCGACCTTTGACCCCCCCTGCGATGATGAGTGTGCGTGGCACCGGTGTGTGTGGATGATTACTGGGGGGCTCCTATCTCTGGTGAGCTGCCCTCTATCTGTGTCCTCTGTCCCTGAACCGCCGAGCGCACCATCAATCAGCCGACACCGCCTGCATCTCACGTGACCACGGCGCCGCGTGTCAGTGCACGCCGGACGCCACGTGTGTGCACGTGTGCACGGACACGCGTGCACGTCTGCGCTTCACTGCTGATGTTACTTCCTAACGTGTTCCAAGTAATTCTTCAATTTAGGCGTCACACTTCAGGAAACCCCGACAGCCGGGATTTATTTGCTGTTCCAGCAAATCCTCTGACACATCCGGACCGCCCCATAGGTCCGATCAGTGCGCACAAGCCACGCCCCCACACCTCCCCCCATGATTCCCTGTGGTATTGTATTTTGAAAATGGTGCAAGAATACGTCGCGTTGGGATAAAATATTAAAATAATTTGGAGCAAAAGATTCCAAGTCAAGTTTTTGATTCTGTTCGGACGCCGAAAAATCCTACAGTCCAAAACGCCTCAGGAAAAGATATCAAAGTATTCTCCTGAACATCTGAAGACTAGTTCTAGAAGTGATTAAAAAAATTTTAGATTTTTATTAGTTAAATAATAGATCTTCATTTTAGCATCAAAGATGCTAACTTTCAGGAAGCAGCCAACTGCTAACATCACAACAGATGAGGCTCGTGCTAGAGATGTTAGCTTAACAGCACCGGATCTGCATCGAATTGGATAATGCCACGTTAGCTTTGTCTTCAGAACCAATCAGAGGAGACCATTCACAACAACAACAAAAAAACTGATTTGTTCCTTATCAAAACGATCCAATCAGACATCTGCGTTTGGGTCCGGCGCTACGAGGGCGAGAATCTTCTACCCAGCATCCCTTTCACCTCTGCTATCATTTTTACAGATGCCGTCGGATGGAGGCGGGACCACTGCGGTCCTTTCCGGTGATGTCAGAGTCGGACCAATCAGAGCTAGAGTTTTATTTTAATAAGAGAAAGTTGGAAAAGTTCCCATCTGATCCACTTCCTGTGGGCTAAAGGTGTCCCCTCAAGGCTCAGGTGAGATAGCCCCGCCTCCAGCTCCACCCTCTTGATGAAGGTGGAGGCGTATCATCATCATCATCATCCGACGGGCTGATGGAGGCTGCGGAGCCCCGCTGCGCCACCGCACCGGTACCAGCACCGGGTCAGCGCCTCATCATCCCGCGCGGATCGTAACGGTTCAAACTGTTGAGCCGTTTGTCCGTTAAACTCAAAACAAACCGCCCGTTGTTTCCCGCGCGTAACGACCGCCGCTGATCACCGGGAGGACGCTCCATCCTCCTCCGGTAGTGATCCGCAGCGGATCGGAGTCCAAACTGCGGGTGCGGGTTTCGTCCCCCCCCCCCACCCTCTCAACCCCCCCAGCAACTAAAAGTCACCGCAGCGCCGCATGCGGAGCCAGACGCGGCGGCGCGGGGCGACAGCGGAGCAACAGCGGAGCGGCGGACGGTACCTGGTCCTGCTGCGGAGCCTTCGGCGGAGCGTTCCCCTCCTTCGCGGTGGTCATGGTTCCCTACCGGCGGCGCGAGAGTCGGAGACGTCAAGTGACGGCGCGCGCTGCAGCCAAGGTGTGAAATAAGAAGGATGAGAGGAGAGAGAGGAGGAGGAGGAGGAGGAGGAGACAGCGGAGAGAGAGGGAGAGGAGCCGCGCATCTCTCCTTTAAACGCGGGATGCGGGAGCAGCGCGTGAGCCATTCAATATTCCACAGGCGCGTGCGAGTCAGCTGATGGGGGGGGGGGAGCGGTGGGGGAGGGGGTTTGCAGACTGGGTATCAATTAAAAATGTGATGAAACTTTAATTCTTTTTCATTTACAACTCGAAGGACGTTCAAACAGTTCAATTAGAAACCAGAGATTCTCATGTTTAATTCATGTTGTTAGGAAATTAAAGCCCCACCCCCACCCCCCCTAAAGAAACCCGGATCTGGATCCGGATCCATCCCATTTTCCTGCTCCAATCAGCTGCAACGCTTTTAGAAACTCTGGACTCCGACGCTCTTTAACGCATCCTGATTAAAACGTTCCTGACATCAAAGCAGAAGCTGCTCCAGTCACATGACTCCGACGTCCTCCCAGGGTCCACTTCCTGACAGGAAGTGATTGGTTCTGACAGGTCCTGTCCACTAATGAACACCCAGATCCGTAATCATTCAGCTGCAGAAAACATGAACCCCACCCCCATGCCCCCCCCCAAGCTCTGATTGATGCATGAAACTGAAAGGACTAATCAATCAGCTCCAAAATGACGACGCCCACCCCGGGCCGGCGCCCTATTGGCTGATGACGGATGTTGTGCGGTTGGGCGACCTCATTTTAGCTGCATTAAAGGGCGACAAACCTCAAGCTGGCGACGGTGACGGATGGATGGGTGGCGACGGTGATGGATGGATAGGCAGAGGCGGTGGGAAACGAACCCTCCTCATTCAGCCGGGAGCAAAACAGGAGCGAATCGGAATCGAGGTGGCGGGTGGATCCGATTGGCCGTCTGTAATCAACGGGAACGACATCCTCGCCACCGGGTGGCGATAGAAACAAACACAACTGTTATTTCTGAAGACTCCCGAAAAGAGGAAGCTAATATTTTTATTCCATTTGCGGTTTAGCGTTCATGCGGCTCAAACAGCCTCCGTAAGCTAACGGCGACACGAGCCGTGACGCTAGCAAAGCTAACAGTCGTTTCCTGCAGCGAATCCGACGCTCGGAGGCCTCAAGCGTCCGTTGGATGAATCTCAGACTCTAAAATCTGCTCACGCGCATTAAATACGTGATTATTTGATTACCATGTGACCTTTTTCCCGTTTCCGTTGCGACACGCGTTAAATACACTCCCCGTTAGCTTGTGAGCTTGTAGCGCATCTTCAAATGTGTCCCAGGACGGTCGTTTGTGGAGCCAATAGGAGGATCTTTCTGAGTTATAGCTGCCCCCCCCCACAACCCCCCTCCCATGGGGGGTTCTGTCAGCCGCCGCCATCGATCAGCGCTGCTTCAGCGCCGCATCAAAACCCTTCAACGCCGGAACCGGCGCCGTGCCGGTGGGACGGGACGCTTCAGGGAAACGTGAGTCGTTCAGAGGTGGATCGACGCAGCGGCTGAAGCTAACGCTAGCGTTAGCATCGCCTTCAAAAGTTTGTGTCAGACTTCAGGACATCATTAGGAAACGAGTAAACAGGAAACGGGTTGGATTTAACTGTCTTAGATGGCGTTAGCTTACCAATTTAGCATTGCATGAACTTCCTTAGCAACAAGCTATTTCTACTTAGCATGAAAAAACACAAACGTGAGATTTTTAATTAGTTTATAAACTAAAAAAAAAAACTTCAGGTGATGGCGATGCTTCTTCTCTTTAAATACTGCCCCCTACTGGTTGTTAAGGGTACATATATGTATATGTATACACACGCACACACACACACACACACACACACAGCGGTGCTGCTAACACATTCCGCTTCAAACACGGATCGGCATCGGGATTCTGGGAAAAACGTCGCTTTCCCATAATTCCACATTCTCTAGTTGTGGTTTTAAAAAGCTCAACATTTCAGTACATTTCTGGACAGACCTGAAGTGAATTTGCATATATCGCCATCAAAGCTTTATTTAAACAAGAAAAAAACAACACAGACACAGCCCACTGCATGCTAATTACAGCTAGCACCAAATTTGCTTCCTTGTGGCTAACCTCAGGTAACATCAATAAAATGAACATAAGCATGTAAACTTATAGCAAAGGTAAGGTTGCTACTCCATTACCGTGGGTGCTAATGCTAGCATTGCTACGCTAGCATAAATCGCAGTAACTGAAATGCAAGATTTTAACTGCCTGAGCAAAAGAAATTCATACAGTAAAATAAATTTAACACTTTAATTTATAAAAGTGTGGAAAAAAAGTGGTTACAGAACAGAACCCTGTGGCGCACCAGAATTAAACTGTTAGCAATTAGCGACATGAAGCTAAATTACACGACGTTTAGTAAAAACTGAATTTCAGATTGTGAGTCCATTTGTGCTTTAATTCCCTCTCCAGCTGCTCTCACAGCTAATAAATGATAACGAAATATTGGTAACAGTCATCCCATGGAGATCATCTTGTTTGAAAGGCTCCGTTGTCATGACAACAGCGGCTGCTTCATTCAATAGATTTTTTTTCCCCCTTCCTTTTCTATCACGATGCTTTTTTTGTGTTTTGCATCCCATAATGTGCTTCAAGTCCTGAGCTGAATGCGAGGAGCCCTTTTGAATCTTCAGGCCCATTAAAATTGAAAATATCAATAATGGAACAGAAAGGTGAGTTAGCATGCGCCGCTAGCGCGACCCAGAGGGCTATTTTTACCCAGACGCTCACATCCTCTTGGAGGAGAAGACAAGTGGCTGATTTGGCCGTCGTGTCGCTCCTTCACGCGCTAACACACCTTGGATAATAGCACCCCCCCCCCGAACCCGCTAAAAGGCCCCCGCTAAAAGGCCCTCGCTAAAAGGCCCCGGCACCAGAACACATCTCGGCGCCGGGCGGGAGGACGACTCAGATACTGATCCGAGCCTGGCGGTGCAGAAATGGATTTCAGGGGCAGGTAATGGACGAGTCCAGCGGCGCGTTGAGGAAGAGGAGGGGAGGACGAGGGGCTATTTTCTCCTCGGCGGCGGCGGAGGAGGAAGAAGGGGGCGTCGGGGCCATCGGAAAATTATCCTCATCAGGTGTCATCAGCGTATAAACGATTGTTAGCTCGCAAAACAACGCTTTGGTGACGAACGAAGGCTACACGGACTTCGTAGAGGACTGTGGAGCGAATCCGGGTCCAGATGGGACCCGGACCACGCCCATAAATAAATAAATGCCAAGTTTGGGGGCGCTGCATTAAGATGCGTTCAACAAACAGGAAGTAGCCAAACTGAGCGCTTCAGCAACTTCATTCTGCTGCCTGGATGAGAAATGGAGTCGAGGCTCCAAACGGAGTCGTCTGTTATTCCTCGGGGGGTTTGAGGATAAAGGCGACGAAGGAGGAGAAGAAGAGTCCGCTGATAAATAAATTAATACATAAAACGCCACTCCTCCCACCGACCGGGCGCCGGTACGACGCCGCGGCGAACCCGACGGACCCTCCGGGTTCTGACGGATCATCCGTCACCGCCAGCTTCCTGTCCCTCCGTTCCTTCACCCGTTGCCGTGGTTTCATTCCTCACCGTGGAGTGAATGTGTCAGTGGTTAGGAGGCCTCGGCGACGCCCTCGGGTTTCCACGGTGACGTGGAGGTGGAGCCTAGAAGAATAGAGCGTTGAAACGTCTTGACGTGACGACGCAACATCAGGAAGGACGGGTCCAGATCAGGAGATGAGGAGGTAATGATCCAGATAGGGCGCCTCCGGATGATGAGGAGCACCGGGGGAGGGGCAGGAGCGGCGTGGGGGGGGGTGTACTTCCTCAAAGCGGCAATAAAGTAACTCATTAAAACCCCCATCTCCGAGGGCGACTGATAAGGAGGCGGATTCTGATAACGACCGATGGAATCTGACGGCCGGCACCGTTATCGGGTCAACATTTAATGTCACAACCTCCAGGAAGGGGGCGGGTCAGGAGGCGGAGCTTAATCTGGCAGGAGATGACATCACCGTGGTGACATCACGGCGGGTGGAATGAAACGATGCAGTGGAGGAGGAGGAAGAGTAAAGAAGGAAAGCCCACGCCCCCCTGTCAGAAGAAAGCAAATCATGCTTGAGGATGTGGGGGTGGGCCAATCAGGCTTCAGGCCCTCCTCCTGGACACGCCCCCAAAAGGTAGTCTTATTTAAATGAAGCTTCCATCACCGTGACAACAGACTGTCCAGCAGTGGCGTCGAGGGCGTGGCCTGTTTGAGGTCCTTCATTCTGGTGCAAAAGTTGCGGTTCTGATTGGTTTCAGAGAGATCTGATTGGTTCTGATGGGTTCTGATTAGCTCTGATTAGCTCTGATTGATTGGATCTTTTTGGTTCTGATTGGTTCTGCTTCCTGCTGCCTCCCGTCACCGATCAGAACTCTGTTTGAACTGAAACGACACCTCAGCAGCGTTTGGACGCTCCGCTGTCGCCACCTTGGAAAATGCCAACACTCAGCACGTGTCAGCAGGTGTGTGTGTGTGTGTGTGTGTGTGTGTGTGTGTGTGTAGGGGGGGGCACTCAGCCTGTCAAATCAAAGGCGAGTCCAAGCGGGCGTGCTTAAGACAGATAAAGGCAGCTCGCTGACACGCAGAGGAACATCCGGGGGGGGGCAGATTATACCACAGTCTGTATTATTAACACATGAACAAGTCGGTTGTGACACCGCTGCACAAACAACGACTGGACGGGGTCGTTGTGGGCGGGGCCGGTTGAAGCGCCGGGTCCGCAGCGGAGTTACTTCAAAGACCTGAGAGGTGCATTGTGGGAGAAGAGCCTGGCGTGGAGCGAGGAGGACCAATGGGGTCTGAAGGTTCTAGACCAGGGTCCAACAACCACCTCCTTCAGCATCCGCCGCCATGGCGATCCAGGCCGCCGACGCCATTAGTGTAGCTTAGCCTGATCTTCACTACATAAATAGAAATGCTAGACCTTAAAAGAGTTGTGAGGGATGCCCCGCCCCTCAACACGGTTAGGCTCCACCTCCCTTTGTGTCTGTTTATTCATGTTAACCCTTACCCGCCCATTGAGAATCATCCGTCTGACGTTAAATACCAATTTAAATAAAAGCCGACGCTGCTTGAATTTAATTGGACCGACCCAAACCGCCCGTCCCGGGTCTAATTCCCTCTGACGGGGGCTGCGGGACAAATGCTCCATTAGCATTGGAGGGAGGCGGCGCCTCGTCGTGGCGACCATTATGGCATGAATGTTTGATGTGGACATAAAAGGTCTGTCCTGTCCGTTCGTCAGGCGATGCATACAAACAGCAGATTTAATCGCCGCCGCCGCTGGACGCGTCCGGATGAGCAGGAACCCGGACTCACTGCTCATCTAATATTTATAACGCTATCGCTAAATCTGATAATGTAAACTCATTACAGCAGCTGGAAATCTGTGCGAGCGCCTCCGACGCCGGCGCGCGACGCGTTCACACCCCCCCGAAACGCCTCGCCGGGCCGCTCGCCGAAGCTAATTCCATTTTCCTGCAACGCGATCGAAGGAGGTTATTAGCAAACACTCATTAGCATTGTGTTCACAGAGAAGCTCATTAGAGCTGCGACCAAAAGGGGACGAACCCGTTTAAACGGAGAAAACAAAAGCGCCTTCATCCGGTTTACGAACAGAAGAGACGACCAGAGGAAAGAATCAAAACGACTCTGAAGACGAGTCTAAAAGTGGAATAAAAAGTCTCCACGGAGAAGTAAAATTATTGTAAAAGTTTAAAAAAAAGGATAAAAATGAGAATAAAAAGACTTCCTGCTCAAAGATTTCACATTAAAAGCCTCAAAGTGCAACCACATCATTTTCTCGAGTGCTTTTATTTTGAAAAGTCCAGCAGGTAGCATTAATTTTAAAAAACCAACTGGTTTTAAAACGCTCCAATCAGACGTGGCAGCTGAAGGTGAAACCTCGGCGCTCCGCCTCCCTAAGGTGCCAGCGACGCCCACCGACCGCCAAGCAGGGTTCCGCACGTGACCACGACCCCCGCCGCTGGGGGTAAACACTGCATGAGACCGTAACGCGTCTCGTCTAAGAGGCTCATAAATTACCCCGACACCCCCAACAGCTGATTGATGGCCCCCGTCAGCCGGAGCCCAACGAACGGACGAGCTAAAGGCGACACGTCACGGGTTCGGTTCCTGACCCGTTGGTCCCGTTTGGAGCGCCGTCTTTCCTCGCCGCGGCGCGCTGCAGTTCATTCTGATAAGTGCTACATAAATAAACGTTACTGTTGTTGTTGTTGTTCTCTCACGATGTCACAGGAAGTTATGGAAATGGATCCGCCTCCAGCTGGACCCGCACCAAACGGTAATGGATCCCTGGCCGGCGCCAACGCCGCCTGCCAGCGACCTCAATGACCTCACGCTCACAGTGCGTTTTGCACTGTGTAGCAAATGTTAGCACATGCTAATGTAATTACCATGAACGTGAAAAACATCTCAAATTTAAAGTGGCAGGGTGAACGTCAGGGGGCATTTCACCGCGTGAACCCGGACCGTTTCACCGCGTGAACCTGGACTGTTCCAGAGGACGGGGTTCTGGTTCTTAAGGACTTTAACTGGATCAAATCTCATCACACAAACTAATTCTTACACTTCATCAAAAGATTTATCAATTTTACAATTAAACAATTGAACTGCTGATTGTGAATTGATTAATTGCTGCATCATCAACTATTTATAAGGAAAATTACAGCCAACAACAAACATCACAGCTTCCCTTAGGATCCTCTGTGATCCAACGCATGACGACTTCCTGTCGGCGACGAAAGACAGTAAGAATCGGGACGACGTCGAGCCGGAGATGAAACGGAGAGACGAACAAGGAAGAGGAGACGGGGTGGCGCACAAAACTACGAACCAATCAGAGATCAGCCTCGCGTAACAGCACACATCCCAGGAGGAAACGGCGACAAGCGGGACGGAATTGCAAAATGGAATGTTTTGATTCCGACTCGCGGTTTGATTCAAACCTGTCCAATGACGACTGTAGCGCTCGGCTAGCGTTGATGCTACTGTGCTAGCTGCTAGCTAGTCTTCCTGACTCCGCTGCCAACCCTCAAATTAAAAAACCAGCCAAGGAAAGAAGCTCAAACAGGAAATGAAAGTAGATTTTCGTAGCAAGAAAAGAAATCACCCCAAGCGACTTTTCGCTGAGACGATGTTTGTTCTGGACAAAGACATGACGGAAGACTCCGGAACAGGACACATCGGAGACAATGAGCCGTAAGACAAACTGCTCACGGAAACAGAAGCGCCGCCGACCAGTTTGGGTGTAATGACGGGCGAAGTCAAACGCTTCGGTAAACAAGGACGAGAAAAAGTTAGACGAACCCGGGATGACTCTCGCGGTCGCCTCCAGGGAACTTGTAACCGGATGTAACGGCGGTGTCACAAACAAGAGGAATTATCTCGGAATGGAAACGCGAGGAGGAGGAGAAGGGAGGACAACAATCGCTGGAAGGAGCGGAGAGCAGAAAACTCAACTGACCCTGAAATGACTTCTACCTCGCCGACTTTATGAAGCGCCGGCGGAGGCGCTGAGAGTTACTTGGATCAGCAAAGACGTTCCCGTCTCATTCGGCATGGGCATCAAAAACATCTTGTGAAACCATCGGGATAATTGGAAAACAAAAAAAAAAAAGAAATCCCGACGGGCTTTTTTTTGTTGTTTTTCAGTAATAAAAAGAATATTTCTCGATACGCCGATGATGTTGAAGAAAAACTGAGGAAATCAATAAAATACGGATCTATTCGGCTATGGACACTGAAAACAATCCGTACATTTTCAGCCGACGCCGAGGGTCGAAGCCTCCGTTTCGAAATCCGAAGGCGGCCTCTTCGGCGTCGGCGGGTAACAACCGAGCTGGAGGCCGGTCTTGATTGACGCTCGATGGACCGGAGTCAAGTGTGTCGGAACGTTGGCACCAATCGGGTGGGAGTAAAGGTCGACTGCGTCCGACGTGGAGACGTTAGCCTTGGCGCTCGCGATGAGCGATGGAGATTAAAGCTCCCGGGTGGCGAGATTGATGCAGGCAGGAAGAAGAGAAAACAAATCTACGGAGACGGCGGGGGATCAAGACTCTCCTGACATAACTCCACATTTCATTCCGCTATGTCGCGCTGCGTGCATCTGTATTCCGGCGCCGGTGGAGGAATCCGTCTTTACCCTTTTAAAGCCATCGTCCGGGGGGAACGCCAGATATCGACTGGCTCCGCCGGGCGCTCCCCATCGTGGTTTTTTGGTCCTACCTCCAGACTCGCGGCGGCTCCATTAAGGGCCCCAGGAGTCTCCTGGGATAACCTTTAAAGAAATGGACAAACTTTGAGGCCGGTCTTCTCTTCCTGTCGGCTCCAAACTCCGACCCATTTTTCTTCCCGCTAACAGAAACTTTTTACGGGCTCGTTTTTCACGGCGGCGTCGGGAGCGATTAATCAGAGAGACGGTTTGACCGGAGAGACTTCTAATGGGTCCTAAAGACACTCCAGGAGTGGGAGAGTCGGCCATCTTTCTTTACGTGGCGTTGGGGTCCAACGGGCAGCGGTGGTCGAACTGAAATAAAACGCGTTCAATTCACGAAATACCCATGAAGCAATACCAATACCAGTTGATCAAGGATCTATGAACATCTGTGATCCAAGGAAACACCAGGTCCGATCAGGAACGAGTCCGAACGCCAAACAGCGTTTAATGGCAGGGTGTCTCCTGCAGCTAACGTTAGCACGAAAGGAGTCAAACGATGAAGAGATCGCTGGACAGGAAGGGTGTGTCTCTCTTAAAATCTGAATTCTGGTGTTCCAACCCGTCCAAATCTTCCCAACCCTTCGACCCCCCCCAGACTCACCCTCCAGAACTTCTTGGCCGACTCAACGCGGGACGGCTTCCTGTGGAGGCCCAGCGGCGTCGCCAGCGGGTGATCGAACAGCATCGTCCGAGCCGCTCCGCTCCTCACTCGCTGCTAACGCTACCCGGGGCGCTCCGGTTTGCCGTGACATCACGCCAGCATCCCCGCATTTAAGCGGCGGCGGCCACACCCACAGCCATTACCGCGTTTCCCATCATGCAAAACAAAAACAACCTCCAGCCCCTCCGTCTCCACATTAACGCCGCCTAATGGAGGCCGGAAAGCCGCTGCCAAGATTAGCTTTCACTTAATGCTCCGAGGGACGGGACGCATCGGGACGGCGCTCCTCTTCATCAGCGGGGGAGAGTCAGGCTAATGAGGGGGGAGGAAGCCTGGGGGAGGCGGGGGGGATGTCATCTGACTCCTCCGCGTGAGAGGGAACAATCGCTGCTAAACGGTTTAGCCAGACATTAGCGCCGCCGCGCAGGTGAGCAGGGAACACCTGAGCGTAGCTAAAACCGGAATGAGTTTTAGCTCCGCCCAGCTCGTTCTGTATCCAATCAGAATGAGCTCCCAGCTTAATGTACGGGTTAGCTTTAGCTCCCAGCTTAATATATCTACTCTCCTTCACATCTGTGGAGAGCAGGTATTGTTGCCACGTGGTGACGCCGTTGCCAGGTAGACCTGTAAGTCCTCTTGTGTTGCGTTCAAGGACACCACGGCATTCAGAGAGCAGCGCCGGCTGCAGAATGGCATCGAACTCGACCGCTTCGTTACCGTGCTCTCATTCATATCCTCCTGTAAAGAACATTTAATTTCCTCCTTGAAAGAAACGCACCACATGAACGCAGTCGCCTTGATTTCTCAACAATTACCCGTCTTTTTCGTTTGGTTTTTTCCTTTGCAGCTCTTCGTTTTGTCACTTTCTGAGCAGATTGCCGCTAATTCAACTTTTTTTTTATTTTTTTTTAGAAAAAACAGATTTTAGATTCCTGTCTTTAAAATGAAGATTTTTTTTATTTTTTTGCAAACCCATTCACACAAAAAAAAAAAGCCGTCAATGCTGAAAATGGTGTTTTTAATGCGAGGCAGGAATATTCCAGCTCCTGTTTGTTGCGTTTCCTCTTATCTTCCTTCGCTCACAAACAGCATCCAGGAGTCCTCTTCCAAAATAAAGCCATTTCTTCCACCGCTCTCCAAAAAATTATTTTCTATTTCTATCGCTCAAATGAAGTTCTCTCTCCGCGCTTCAAGCGCTAACACCTCCGCAACCGCGGAAAAGCAATATACTGGGGCCCCAAAATAAAAACAAATGTTTTTCCAATTCCCTTCGGTTCATATCTGGGAGTAATTCCTCACACACATAAAGGGTGGGGGGTTGGATTGGGGTGGGGTGGGGGGCGTTTATTGTGAGCCCAGTCACGGCCCTGCGATGTCCTGTAATAGCTGTATGGATTCAAAACAAATAAAACGACCCGAGGTCATTTGTTACGGGCCGCGACTCTCAATGTAGACGCTGTAGGTGGATGGTAGCATTGAGATTAGCCTGGGGGGGGTCAGGGAGGGGGCGTTGAATGGGATGGGTGGGCTGGGGGGGGTTATTATCTACCTGAAAGCTTGTGAACATCAGGAGAGGCCGGAAAAATCAATCTGAGATAAGATCTTCATCTGGATGTGTGATGGGAACAACCTGGGAAGCTGCTTCCCTGTGGTCCCTTAAGGCTCCGCCTCCTCATTAGAATAAGTAAAAGGAGGCGGGGCTAGGTGGCTCCAAGTATTATTTTAAAAAAGACAAGAACGTTCATTCATTCAAATCACAGCTTGTTTTCTTTCAGAAGATGTGTGATGTCATTAAAAAGGAGGAGCTTAAAAACAGGAAGTGCTAACGAACGAAAAAAATAAACAGACGCCGATTCGGATACTTTAGGATTATTTTCTCACAGAATCCAGACAAAGACTTGTCAGATCGAGTCCCTAAAGCCGCAACCCCACCCCAGTGACCCTGCCCCCCCACCCCCGAGTCCATGTCGGGGACACGGGTCCCAGCCGCTGGTGCAATGTTCCGCCTCGGCGGGCAGACGCCATTGAACCGAGACGCCGGGTCACAAAAGGCAAAAGCAAACAAAGGAAATGGATCCGGGGGGGGGCGGGTGCGGACGATCGAAGGCCGCGTTCCATTCAGGATCCAACAGGTCAAAGGAAAGGAATGGGGAGCAATTCCAGTTTGTGAAGAGTCCTGGAAACGACCCCGGCTCGGGTATCGATCCGACACCGGCAGACGCTCTGGAGCGAGAAAACTCAATCCATCCACCGCCCCCCAACCCCCCCAAGAGCGACAGTTGGGGTCAGACACTCCTGGAGAATCTGATTGGATGATTACTTCCTGTTCCTACATCGGGAATCGGCTGGAACGTTATCAGGAACGCCTCATTTTGGTGGTTATGATGAGTCTTAGTCAGAACACGACAGCAAAACACCAGATAACGGCGGAGGGGGGCGTGGCTAATGCAATAAACAAGCCATATAAGGGCGGGTGTAGGACTGGAGGGCAGATACTGGACCCCTTGAAGGCACTCGGAGAACAAAAAACCTCCAGGTAGCCCGGCTTCCTAACAGAGAACAACTCTCTCTGTGGCACACCTTCGTTTTCTAAACAAATCTGTAATGGAGCTCAGCACCTTTAGCCCCTCCCACCGCCCCAGCATCCACCTGTAAGCACCAGGAAGTCCTCCCTGTCCTCTATCGCTTTCACGCTAAGGTTCTAGACATGCTAGTTAGCACTAGCAAACACGCCAAGCTAAAAGATAGCAAAACAAACAAGTCAGTTCAGTTTTGAGGTAAAAGAAATGCATCATGGGTAGATTCTACTTGAACGGGGAGTTAGGCATGCAGCATTCGCTCGAATGCTCGGCGGCGGCGACGCCTCCCCGTCTGCGGCGTGATGTCGGCGTTTAGCTTCCTCAGACGCCACCGCATCAATAATGCACCGTCACCCTCCTCTTCGTCGCAGGCGAGCGCCGAGCTGCCATGTTCCACTCCCAACAACCTGACAATCAGCGCCGCCGCGCCGTTTTACTCACCGCAACGCCCCCCCTCACCCCGTCTCCGCATCAAAACGATGTCAGAGCCCCTCCCCCACCCACGGAGACTTCGGTGTTTAAGGCGGGGCGGTTAAAAGCCCCCGCCGGAGACGTCTGGAGGAGTAAAGTTCGGAAGAGACAACGGAAAAAACGCTTCGAGCAAAAACGGCGAGATTTTAAAAGTGGTACTTCCTGTTGATTGATCGGTGATCAGATTAATAATTATTATAGATTATTACTGATTGATTACAATTCCACAACAGCTCAAAAGTCCCTCAGCAAAACGTCTTCATCCCCTTTTGAAACTTTACATCAGCGTCGTTCTGATTGGACGATGACCTCGGCGAACCGTCCCTTTAAGGGAGACCAGACTCCTCCCCCTTCCTCACCTCCGATCACTTCCTTCCGTCTTTTGCACGATCTCGACCCAAATGTGACCCGTTCATTGGACGACCGAGGCTGAACCAGCAGCAGCCAATCAGAACACACCTTCATCGCTATGGCAACGCCAACATCCGCCTCCACCGACCCCAGAGGGACGGATCCACCCTGATTCTGCTCGTCCCTCCTGGGTCCGGGATGTGATTAGCGACCCCTCGGCCGCGGAAGGACGTCGTGCCACGCTATTCCTGTTCCCATCATGCCTCAGCGGCGAGCGGCGAGGTCACTTCCTGTCGCTATTGCCCCTCACACACACCATTCATCTGTTATCATCTAATCCTCTATTCAATTATCCGCCTCTGGTTCTGATCAAACGTCCGTCTCCATGGCCTCTTTGCCTTAAAGGCAAATCTTTCATCTTGTCTGTCGCCCCCCCCCTCGTTACCCCCCCCACTCCCACCCCAACTCCCTTGCCCCCCCCCATGTTCCTTTCATCATCCTTCTCCCTCCGTATGATCGATTTAACCTCACTTTGCGGCGCTGGCCTTCGGTTCCCTGCAGACCCCCCCCCCTCCTGCAGGAGCCTCCAGCCCCCCCCCACTGCAAGCCTCACTCCTCAGTGTGAGGACAGCCTCTAGTGGCAAACCGCAGGTACTGCAGCTGGCACCTCCCTCCTCTGACACGCCCTAAACAACGATTCCGTTAGCGCGTTAGCCGCCGCGTTCGCTCCAGACGGAGGGGGGTTAAAAACGGGAGGAGTCTGTCTGGTCTCCAGCGCTCTGATTGGCCGGTTTGTATCGCATCACAAGCGCTAAAGGACAGGTTTTATTTGTTAGCACAAGCTGCTCTGATTTAGCATCGTGTGGATATTACAGGTCATGTGACAGAATGCTGACTGACGATTGGACGACGCTCCAGAAGACGAGCCAGACAGGAAACAGACGGCGTCACTTCCTGTGTGTTCACAGCCTTGTGATGGAGTGAGGAAGACGTCTACCACCTCTTCCTCCTCCGTCTTCATTATTAGTATCTGTTGGAATAAAACCAGAACCAGAGCCACGCCTCTTACTAAAGCCCCGCGCTTGATCGTCATGACGACAACTCCTCCTTCACATCCAGGAACAAAGCAATCGGACCGGGGAAGTGGAAACTCTCTGATTCCCTCCTGAGTCTCGTTACAAATGAGCTGATCGCACAACCCACCGACCAATCAGAGGGGAGGAGACCAAACCACACCCCCGGGACGCCGGTTGACGCAGAAAGTAAAGATAAGAGCTACGCAGCACGAAACAGAAAAGAGATCAATGGCGGAAGGCTTTGATGTTTTTGCTGCAGCTTAGTGTTACTTTTATGATGCTAATGCTAAAATGCTAGGTTGCTAATATTAGTAGTATCTCACTGTGGCATCACTGCTTTGGTCACATGACCCAGCCAATAGATGGAAATAAATACCAAAATGTTACCATGAGAGCCAGCGTCATGTCGGTCCCGTAAATAAAATGCTAACCGGCTAGCCTGCTACTCATTACATGTCATGCTATCTTTTGTTAGCATTTACTAATGCTAACAGTAAACACAAAATACAAAACAGCAGAAGTTTAACCTGTAGGCATCAGTTAAATATCTGATGCTAATGCTAACATGCTATCACCTGGGGTCTGCAGGCACTAGCATGCTGACAGTGCTAACATCGCTACGAGATATGTTCACGGTAATGAAACAACCAAACTCGACATCAGCCCTGACACTTAAATGAGGTCATGTGATCGTCTCAGCCTCACACCTGGACAGGAAATGGCGCCAAAGAGACGTCACCAGAGTGCATCCCATTCAGTCACATCAGAAGCACCGCACACACCCCCACCCCCACGGATTACAAAGGTGACCCTGATTAAATCCCCGCCCCCCCTGGTGCGCGCCTCCATCAGGTGATGGAGGGACAGGGGGGGGGGCGAAACCGGGACATCTCGTTCAAACACAGCAGTAAACCGGGAGATGACGTCACACAGCAAAGAGACAGCGCGCGTTAATCCTCAGAGACGCACCTGACGCGTCGTCATCACGTGACGGCCGGTGACGCGCGAGTTTGACAAGTTTGCGCCTCGAACCGACAAAAGGCATCAATTACATTTAAAACACGCACAAAATAAGTTCCGGTCAGCGCGAGCCCAGGTGATGCTTACGTCCTCGTCCTCGTCGCCGCGCCGCCCGGACGGACGCCGGGGTCTCCGGTGCTCCGCCGCCCGGTCCGCCTCCGCCGCGTGTCCGAGGAGACGGCTCGCTTCCGGGGGGGCGGGGAACGAGCTGCCGGTGTCGATCCTCCCGGTGAACCTCTGGTAGAGGGACGCCATGGTAGTCCGGTAGAGTCCGACTAACCGGGGAACCGGGACCGGGACGTGTCGACGTGCAGGTGAACCGCGGTGGAGCGACCGCGGACCGGGAAACTTCTCGTGACTTTGCGGTGCAGCGGCTCGAGTTTGTCCTCCATCCGGTCCGGGGGGGGTGGGGGCTCGCGTGGAGAACACGCTTGCCCCCGCGTGGCGAGAAAGGTAGAGACAGGTGACACGGATTCTGGGACACGAGGTGACGTCATCGTCTCCATCCGGTTCAGCGCGTTCCGAGATTTATTTACTTTACAGTATTTAATAAAGAACATTTATGAACTGAATCACGTGACTCTGACGTTTTAGCGCCTTGGAAGAGAAAGAAAACTTTAATTTGAATCTTTTAAAAAAATATTTTAATATTCACATATTAAAAATACAGAAAACATCTGAGATAATTAAATTTAAATATTTAACATTAACATGTCTAATGAATTAAGAAAATAGTCAGATGATTTAAATATTAAATATATTTTAGATATAAAATTCACAAAATACAGGCTTGTTAACTATTTAGAGATGTGAAAAAATGATGAGCTATAAAATATACGGGATTACTTTAATAATTAATCTGAAAATAATTTGTAGACTTTTTCATGTGTTGACAAACACCTGATCACATGACCTCTGACGCTCAAAGGCGGAGCTAAAACATTTGTTCTAATAGTGTCTGACTGGACTAAACTAACTTTATGAAACTTTTAATCCGAGTTTTATTATTATATTTTATTTATTAATATTATTTATTGCTATTATTAGAGTTTTTTTTACTATTTTAATCTGAGTTTTCTGATAAACAAAATGTATATCCTTTCAAAATAAGAGTTTGTTTTCAGTATTTTAATTTATTGTAGACAAACGTCTTATTTTGGGATACTAATTAAAATCTGGATATGAAACGAGTCTGGACCTCCTTCATGAGTTCATTTTAAACCATAATATCAGAATGAATATATTTAACGTTTTAATCCCATTCCCTGTGGAGGAGCATTTATTCTGGACACAATAAATCCTCAATCTGTAATCTGATTTGGTAGGGCCTCGCCGTGCATGCTGGGATTCCTGCAGGGGCTGAACATCCTCCTCTGATGTATTCGCCACCGCTCGGTTCCGCCTCCAGCATCCTAAACAGATTAAAAAGCAGCCGAGCGCCGCGGCGCCACCGACGCCACGTGTTCCGCCGCCGCGCCGCCACCGACGCCACGTGTTCCGCCGCCGCGCCGCCACGTGTTCCGCCGCGGCGGCGCTCGGCCCGACAAAATATTTTACCATTGATTTCCACGAAAAGGTTGTCGTGTGTTTGTGCGCGTCAGATCCATCTCTGACTCCAGATCCAATTTGACTTTCAGGCCCTGCAGATGATGTGATTACGAGGGAAGGGGGGGCGGCGGCAGTTAGTCCACCGAGGGGGGGGGGGGGGGGGACTAGAACATGTGGAACATCTTCAAACCGATTATCAATAATGGAATAAAAGTTTGGCGACATCTCCTGCCCCTCCAGCCTCATTAGATTACATCATATCGCCATCGCTTCCTCCTCAAGAGGAGTCAAACGGACGGTGGAGCTCAAATTATCGACCCCCCCACACACCCCATGAATAATCCATCCCTGATGGGAGATTCCTGGAAGCCAGAAACAGGAAAACACGTCAACAAGCGGCTTAATTTCCTCCTCTTTGTTCGAATCACACGTAAAAAGTCAATTTAAGGCCCCATAAATACACATCTGACCCCCCCAGTCAGAAGGGGTCTCCAGTGTGGTAAAACAAACAAACACCGCCCTCTAGTGACGACACAAGAGTGGAAACAGCAGCACAAGCAGTAACACCATGAGACTGGTTCAACTGGGTCGACTGGGTGATATGGTCATTATAAAATAACATGTAAAATAATAATATAATAATAATAATAACAATAAGAAAATAAAATAAATACAATCAAAATAATAAATACAATCAAAATAATAAATACAATTGTATAAAATAATTGCAAAAATAGTAATACTAACAATAATAAAATAATTAATATAAAAATAATAAAATAATAATAATAATAATAATAATAATAATAAAATAAGTGGATATAACAGCTGATGTTCAGCTGGATCAAAATGATTTTTAGTAATTTTAAATGATTAAATGTTTATTCAGAACAGATTAAACTCGTAAATCCAGGTTCTCTTGTATAAAACAAAATTCATTGATTGATTTTCTGCGTGCGTCTCTCAGCAGAACAGCCCTGTAAGCCTCAAACCTGATTAACATGGCCACGCCCCTGTGTAGAAAGGGGTGTGGCTAAATCGCTTTGTTTTTTTTATCAATTTTTTCATATTACAGGACTTCCTGTGCGGCAGCCGTCCTCTTGGTGATGTCATCGCCATTACCGGCGGGTAGAAGCTCTTGACTCCGCCCCCTCCCGCCGGGCACGAGCCGCCTCTCATCAATCAGCATCAGGACTCACCGCTCCTAAACTTGGTCTCCAAATATTACGCTCAATGTCGACATGTCACGTTGCCACGGAGACGCCAAGAGGGACGGAAATAAATTTGTGGTGTCAACATAAATCTGATTCCGCCGTGACGGATGGGGGTTCTTATTTCACGCGGCGGTGACCGAGGGGCCGGACGTTTAGTAGTAGTGAGGAACGCCGCCGCCTCTAAATCGTTTCCTCCATCATAAACTGAAGGTGGAGGAAGAGGAGGAGGAAGAGGAGGAGGAAGTCGGTGCCCGGCTGTGTCACTGTCAGACAGCAATTAATGCTGTCTGGGGGGGTGTTGTGGGGGGGTTGGGGGGTGGTCAATCATCCTGACAAGCTTTAAGTGACATGAATTAAACAAGAGGATCGATATCTGTGGTGTCAGGAAAAATCACCAGCGCCACCAAGATTTAAAGGGCCAGGACACCCCGGAGAAATGGCGTCTGATTGGCTCAAATGGAGCCGCAGGTTCTTCTTCTACTCTACGTGAAATTCATCCCGACAGATCGGGACTACTTTTTTACTAGAAAGTAGTTCGGGTCCCATAAAACTCAGCTAAAATGATTGGATTGGATGAAACAGAAAATTCCCATCAAGCCACACCTCTCTGACCCTGAGGGCGGCGCCCTGATGGGAGCGCCGGTCAGGGTGGATTTATACGGGCATTAGAACGCCGGAAAGCGCCGCGTGTTTCTTCTGCGCCCTCTTTAACGGGTAGTGGCGATGCGGGAGGACGGGTCCCACGCCTGACGGCGTGGGACTTAAACAGCCAAATTAATCGGCGCTGTCACTTCCTGTCCGCCTCAACGCTGACACCTCCCCCTGATCGACACCTCCATCTGCCCGGCACAGCGGCGGCAGCGGCATCGCTCACGTCAAAAGCGTCGTAAAGGGGCAGCAAATCTCACAAAATGACAAATAGCCGGTTTGCCAATTCTGCAGTTTTATGATGCGTCCGCAGCAGGCGTGGGATTCCGGCGCCAAGTGACAGGAAGCATGAAGAAGCGAGTCCCAATCCTATTTGAAACGGGCCGGATGAAGCCTCCAGGAAATTTTTTGGGGGGTTGGGGGGGACAGAGTCAGCAGGGAGGAGGGCTGAAGCCGTGACGGAGGGCAAAACACGGAGCGCATATCAAACGGAAGGTAATAAGGATGGGAAAACGCGTTTTGGGAAATCTGGCGTCAACTGGATTCCCACACAGAACCGGCTGTGGAGACACCGTCCAATCAAAAGGTTCCGTTAGCAGAGAGACGATTTGTCTTCCTGGGGAAGAAACGCCAGATCCCGAGTTAGCCGGCACCGCCGCGCGACGGTGATGAATGTTAGTGTGGGCGCGATGCAGCGCTAACGCAATTATTCTAAGCAGCAGATGGAATTATCCAAACGCCGTCAACGCTACTTCACATCACCAAGTTCCTGAGTCAGCAAAATATTCCTCCTCTCTGATTGGTTATTAGCAGCAGAGAAGCCTCCTGGTAGCCGCTAAGCTAAAAAATGTAGCATGTGCGTCATTTGAAGAAGATCCAAGGGTCCAACGATAAGCAGTGAACGTTAGCAGAGCTCTCCTGCACAAGAAGTCACCTACTAGCACCTATTAGCCTAGCATCGCTTCTGCAGTGAAGATTAAGCAAATAAAAGTGTTTTAAATAAAGTTTTTTTAAAAGTCCTTTTAGGATTGAAACTTAAAGTGACCGGAAAGTTATTTACAACTTTTCTGAACCGTTCTCTGTAGTTGCTAAGCTAACGGAGGTAGCATTCAGCACCCTTGATGTAGGAGTCCCATGCCTTCACCATATAAAGTATACTTCCTGTCCAAACAAGTCACATCGTTTATTACGCTAATATTCTTTGTCTGGTTTTGCTGCAGGAAACACGCCCTAATCCCGCCGTCCACCCGTCATCCAATTAGACGTTACACAAGGGTTTCCGGGGCGACGGCGGCAAAGTTGAAGGGAGATAAATCCGTTTCAACCACACAGCCGCGCCGCTAATCTACGCTAGCGAGACAGGTTTGTTATTTGCGCGCCGACCTGCCGTCGCTATCTGATGGCGTTTTAATTTGTTTTCGCTCAAACATTCGAGTCACAGTTTTGACTGGAGGCCAGGAAAAAAAATCCATACATTCAATTCCACGTTAGTCATTTTTCAAGTCCGCTTTATAAAAGTCTGTCTCCTGGAATCCTGGCTGTGGAAGGGAAAAGGTTGAATGAGTGGCAAAGAAATGTGTGGATTTATATGAATTATTGATTGATTAGTGTAGAACTTAAAGGCCACAGAGGAGATGAAATCGCTTATTCATATTTCAGGCTTTGCGGTCAATCATGTGTCATTTCAGGATGGATCAATACTAAATCTCCCTCTCTCTTTTTTTTTTTTTTGGTCATATGTTTTTCTCGATCACAAATATTTCTCTTCTTCTCGACAGAAACCTGAGCAGAATTTTGGAATGTGAACAAACTTCAACACGTCCTTAAACATCACCCCTGTAGCGTTCGTTGCCCACCAGGTGACACCACTCCGGCGTTTAAAGGGTTAATTAAACGGGTTTCAACGGAATGCAGCGATCGGAATTAGCACCATTAGCGTGGGAACGACGTATCTTAATGACGGGTGCTGTTGGCCCGCAGACGTATCCGATTCATCGGAACCAAAAGACCCGAGTTCTGGCTGCCGATCGTCTGATCTATGGGAATCAAAGAGCCAACCCGCGGCGTCGGGACACGAGAGACCGGAGTGCCGGATCCTGTTCATCACGGTTAACGGGCACCGGGGGCAACCGCTGGATGAGATGGCGGGTTTAAAACTGAAGGATGAGGTCGACTTTAAAATATCACTCCAATCTGGTTCAGGTTGGTTGCTGGTCGATCTCTGGTTCCGGTTGGACTTGTTCAAAGTCTTTGAACAAGTTTGAGTAGCAGCTCTGAAATGGTTTCTCCTCTGACGGTTTCGGGTCAATTGCACTGTGTCCTCATGGGAGAAAAGATCTGGGTCCGACCCCCTTGTGGGTTCCGCAAGAACTCCCTCTGGCCTCAAAAGACAACTCAAACCCTGGATGACCGGGCAACCCTTCGCTTCCAATGACAGCTGGGACAGATTCCAGTGCCCATGTGACCCAGCGGGTCATCAATGGATTGGATAGAGGCGGGCTTTAGCAGAGGTCTACGGGGGATCGTGAACACAACCCTGGAGCAAAGCAATCGAACAAAAACATTTTTATTTTCCGTTTCCAAGGAATCTTTATTGCTTCCGAGAAACACCTGACCGGCGAGAACCCGATAAGGAACTCAGAACCAACTTCATTATCAACTTTATTAGCAGCTCGTAACATCATACCAGTGTTTGTTTCTGTTGGTTCTGCTAGCTTGGGAGTTTCAGTTTAGTGGTAATGTATCCTATGTTTGCGGCCCCTTTAGGAAGGTAGTCATGTGACCAAGGCAAGCATCTCCACAAGCGTCAAGAGTGACTCATAAACGTGGAGGAGAGAATCCACTCATTTAAAACTAAACATCGCTCAGAACCAGATCAGAAAGAAAACAGAAATGATGGAAGTTCTGGATTCTTTCTGTGTGACCTGGAACCAACTAACCCACAGACCGACTGACCCACGGAACGGTACCGGTTGGGCACCTCAGGTTTACAGAACCATCAACCAGCTTCTGATTGGTGGTCAAATACTAAGAAAAGGCTCTCTGAAGTATCTGGTTCTCGGCGCCATCTCTCTAACAGAACCCAGAACCAGTGCCAAAAACCAAGGACAGAAATCTTTACCGACTTTTAAATGAAAAATATGCAAATTAGATGATTTAAGGAGACAGGTAGAGCGTCTGATTTACGACATTGTCCAACCTCAGCCCGAGAGTCACGACGGACCGCCCAACACTGCACCGGCCCGTCAAACCAACAACTGTCCGATGTGACACTCACCGCTCCAACGACAGTGCCCTCTGACTGAAAACCCCCCAACAGCATCACGCAAGACCGACGCCAACACGACCAAAGCGCCGCCTGGACCGACGGCGTCGGATGAGGGGGCCCCGACTGAAAAACAAACGTGCAGCCGAACATCCGACGCGCTCTTACCATTTTGGAGGTGGTGGTATCGATCTGCTGGGTGGCGATGAGCATTGACATGACTGAAAGCCCCCCCAACACTTCTTTGCTCCTCTTCCTCAATGCGGGAAAAGTCTTCCGGACAAGCTTCACCTCAAGTGGCGGAATCCGTGGAGCCCTCTTTCTTCCCCGTCCGCTCAATCACGTCGCGACAAGGATTGCACGGCGATCCATTCACCGGGACGAGCTCTTTAGAAATATGTGCTCCCCCCGGCATCACTCGCGCCACCGTCTCCCTTCCTGCCCCCCCCACAACACCGTCTCCCCTCTTTCTTCCAATCTCTCTTTTGACTTTTCGCAGCCTCTCGATCTTCCTCGCCGACTCCCGGTTTATCAGTCGCTCTAGGACAAGTCGCCTCCTCCAAGTCTCACTTGTAGGAGCTGCAGACAGTCTGTTCGACTCCCCCCTCCTGATTCATTCTCGGTACCTTCCTCCCTCCCCACTTCCCCCACGAGGGGCTGGCAGCTTCTGTTTTCCTTCTTTTTTTTTTCGTGGTTGTGCATTTTTGGCGAGTTCAGCACCTCGAACTAAATTGGGCGGTAATCTGTCGTGGAAGCCGCGAAACGCGTCTGCCAGCAAAAACACAGCCAAACGGCGTTCCTTACATCTCCATCACAGCTTCAGAGGCAAAGGTGTGTGTATGTGTGTGTGTGTGTGTGTGTGTTTGATTTGGCAGGTGAGCAGACAGACGGCAGAGGGGAGGGCCAACCAGGAAGGTGCGGGAATAAAACGCTAAACTGAAGCAAACAAACGGGGAGAAGTTATTGGATGTCCGACCAGAGTTTGTGTGTTTGTGGGTCTCCAGGTGGATGAGGCATCCGCCGCTGCCGCCCGCCAGATCGATTCAATCGCTCCCTGAGACGGGAGGTAATAAAATGGCGGTGATATATACCGCCTCTCCAGAAGATTGATCCTGGGCCTGGTGCAGGACAAATCTAAGTTTATGTAGTCTTTATAGGTCCGGCGTGGCCAAAGCTAAAGAGCTTGGGCGGTGATAGGCTAGCCCAACGCTAGCCAGGCCAGCTGATTGTCAATGAGACGACTACAGGAGAGGGTTGGGAACAAAGAGGAAGCAATGGTTTGAAAAAGTCTAGAAAGACCGGTCAGATAGGAAAGTTGACATTCCCTGAGGCAATCAATCTCCTTTGGGGGAGTTCCTCCGACGCTCTAGACGTACTTTTTAGCTTGGCTTTGCATTTAACGTCTGACTTGGTCTTCAGTCCCAGTTTAATCCCAATTCTCCCCGAACCGACTCCACCTTCGATATTACCCCTTCCGATACGACCAGATAAACACAGATGGCTTCCTCCTCCTGGATTCCGGTCTGATAAAGTTTCCTGTTAATCTGTCTTTGATTAGGACCCGGGTACGGATGTGGATTCTGGAGTCCACCCACATCCCTTCAGGAGTTTACCGTTGACGTGACAACGAAAGAAAAAGCCCTGGAGGCCCAGACCGATCCGTTTGATCCGTTCTGAGCCGAAAGGTCAAACCTTCAGGCGTTCAGGGACAACAACCGGGCTGATGAGCAACACTGAGAGGTTTTTGCTGCCAGAGAGGCGAGAAAACCAACTTTGGAAAAAGGAACAAAGAGCGAAGCTCAAATAAAATCTGTTGTGGAAAAAAGGATTGTTGACCTTCATCAGCTGGACGGGAAGGAAGTCTTCAAACCATCATTGAGATGTCATTTTATGTATCTGAGCGGCATAGACAAGCTAAACACTTCCTGTTGCCGTTCTTGGTCACTTTTACCCTAAACCGGTGATGGAATGTTCTGCCCAACAGAGACGATGGCGGAGGTGGTCCGATCTGCCCAAGATGGGGCTCAGGTCCTCATCGTCTGCCTTCTCCTGGTGTCATTTGACAAGCCCCTGTGTCCAAGGAATAACTTTTTCTGTCTCCACCGAGGAGGACATTTTTCACTTGCGTCCGTTTCTTTGGTTGGTTGGCGGTTCGGATCAAACGAAATCTCCTGGTCGGATACCAAGACCCGATGGACGGACGGGAAGGACTCAACGCCAAGACCCAAAGAAATGCAGGAGTCTGTATCTTTAATTTGCTGCGCACTTTTGTTTTTATTCGTTCCACTATCAAAGTGGTTTCTATAACATATGGGTCGGGTCAGTTGGGTCGGTTGTGGACCCAACAAGTCAAACACATCTACAGGATCGCTCGACCTTTACCGACGACCATCCTTGAGAAAACTTCCTGCACTGAAGAACAGCTCAACAGGCAGCAAATCAGTTAAGAGCTGTCGTTCACTGATTGGCTGCTGCTGGTCATTCTTTCTGCCATGTGATTGGCTGATGTATCGATTAAGATCAGTTTGATCAGAGCATCTATCAGATTATTATTTCAGTGGAAACGAAGAGGTTTGGCCTCTGGTCAGAGGGACATTTCAGCCGATGTTTTTGTTGGTTTTGAGAGTCGGACTGAACAACAACAACAACAACAACAGTTTCTGATTAAAGTCAGCAACGGAAAACTGCTCGGAGCGGCGGGAGTCGGCAGCTGAAGACGAGCTGGAATCCTTGCCGAAGGACGCGAAGTCTTTCAACGACGCAACGAGGAGATGAGAAGAAACGTTTGTCATCAACATCAACATATGTTGTTTATTTGTCACCACGACGTTCAATCCAGACGAACACGGGAGCAGCAAGAAACTTCATGCTGATTTGTGTTTCTAATGTTGACTCCACGCCTCCTCGCACCCGAACTCCTCAATCACCTCCACCAGAAACGAAACCAAACGCCTCGCTCGCATCAATAGTCGCCTTTGAGCAGAATTTCAAACACAATCACGCGCTACGCAAACAGGTTCTGCACTTAAACAAATGTACACACGATGAAACAGGCGTGCTGCAAAGGCTTTCATGCAAAATTCATCTCAATTTACGTGGTAGAAATCTTCCCTCTGCTCTGATTCATTAATTAAGCTTCTTCCAATGGAGATAATTCACAGTAAAAGCCTGGGAATGGAGCAGAAAATGGGAGAAACAACGCAGCCTGAATTGCTGGAGGGCTTTAAATGTGTACCTAATTAACTGGAAGAGGTGTTCAGCGTGCAGTAAAATCAAAAGCAGCAACAACCGGCAACAGCAGCAGCTCGGAAACCTGAGCGGCGTCTCCGTTAATCATCGACCGCCGGACGCAAAACAGGAAACGGGAAGAAAATCCTCCAATGGAGGCTTTCATGTTCGGTTCAAGTCAATAACGGCTGACGAGACCAGACTGGGGAACGATCAGGATCGGACTGAAGCTGAAGCTGTTACGTGTTCGCACATTGATTATGTCATGTTAGAACACGCCAACTTTATATGTTTTCAATATTAGCATTAACAATGAGTTAGTAGAAGGCACGCTAGCACTTGTCTCCACAACCATGAGTAAGGTGGTCTTCAAAGGAGGCGTGGCTAGGCAACAAAAATCTGGACTGTTTCACTGCATGAAACTGGACTGTTTCACTGTGTGAACCTGGACTACAAACAACATTCCAGGCGTACTGATATTATCGATGACTTAAATAATTAGAAATAAACTAATCGTCTGATTTTGAGTCTCAGCAGCTCCTGAAGTGACGAGTCATTAAATCGTGACTCAGTAGTCGTCTCTGCCGCCGGCCTGCCGTTAACTAACACCTGGATGAGGACGCGACTCTCCACCTCAACCCTTTAAACCCATTTATTCCATTATTGAGCAGCGACTTTTCCATTCCCGCGGATCACGAGCACAAAATGAAAAAAGTCCCAGAGGTCCGGAGAAGCACTGGAGGCAATTTCAACATATTGTCTGTGAGCGGGATGGAGCCCCCGCCAGCCTGCGCCGGGCGGAGGTGAGAACCAAGCGCCGCAAAGAAAATCATGATCAAATTTTCAAGGGTAAAACCTGCAGCGGTGGACGCTTTTAATATTAATAGAGCCAAAGCGGAGAAATGGCAGCGAGGAATGATTTTGCTTCCTGTTTTCGGGGCGTGATGGAACACAAGCCGTCGCACAACATGGGTTGTTTCTTTCTTTTTTTTTTTGATTAGCAAGCAATTCGGCATCTTGCTAATTCAATCGGGCCTCGGAATTGAATTTGGATTACAGCCACGGTTAATAACTTGACATTCAGAGCATGACTCTGTTCGGTTTAGATAAGTGATGGGCCGGCGCCGAACACCCACAACGCTCCGGAGCCCAACCGAGCCATTCCTCATCATAAAAACCTGTCGGAGACGTTCTGCCGTTATTTTTTTTACATGGATTGTTATTAATAGGACCGAGGACATCGTGCCGATGCAGATACCGCGGAGGAAAAACGAGGAATCTTCGGGGAAGAATCGAGGAGATGAAGGAAGTCTGAATAAAAGATAGATGTTTGGACGCCAACTCGAGTTTCTCGTCTCTGGCGGCGCGTCTCAATTACTAAAAGAGTGGGAAAGTACACTCCAGGAAATATCTGGGTTCTAATACATGGAGGACGACCGCTGGCGCTTCAGAAGGAGATCAGACTCCCCGAACACAGAGCAGCAACGCAATCTGGTGGAGCGCCGCCACCCCTACATCGTTCAGCACCGCCGCCGCGCTTCCATCAATCAGCAACGGCAACCCGGAATCTTCAGGGTCGCTCTCTTGTTTTAACGAGTTTTAGAAAAGTTCGTCTTTAGATCCGAGGACGCTGTGCGCGGGGGAGGGGTTTGTGACGAGGAGGCGGGACCAAGTCCTTCTGCGGAGTTTAATCAAAATCGGTTGGAAATTTTTAAGTAATGAGGGAAACTGTTTAAAAAATTTTGATAAAATTTGTTTTTAAATCAACCTGCAAACAATAAAGTTTAAAAAAACGACAACCGCCCCCACAAAACCGTTAAATGCTAAATGCTAAACATTAAACAACTCTTTAAAACATTTAGATGTTTGTTTAAACCAGTGAATTTAGATTTATATCACTTTAAAATCAGATTTTATCGGTCGGAAATTTTTCACATAATGATGGAAAATGTTTAAACAATTTTCTAAAATTTTAGTTTTTTAATCAACCTGCAAAAAAAAAGGTTGAAAAAAGAACCTCCTCCACAAAAACCACTAAATGCTAAACGACTCTTTAAAACATTTAGATGTTTTTTTTAACTTAGAATTTAGATTTACAACCCTTTAACATCAGATTGGAATTAAATTATATAATTTCAGTGTTAAAATCGAGCTACATGACGACGTCTCGGACGTGACAGACGGTCCGATTCGCCATCCTCTCTCAGCCAAGTGGGGGGGAGGCGAGGAACGGTGGTGGTGGTGGGGGGGGCGACATTAATCCGAGGCGCCGCCTCCATTAGCCTCAGCTTGTCAGAAGTGAAATTGAAGCAGGAAAAGCCCACTTCAGTGGCGTGGAGTTAATTTCATGCCGCGTTGAAGAGAGGATGGCAGCGAGTAAAAGCTTCAGGTCGAGGACTTTACAGCGTCATAAATACTCGTCTATTACCTCCAAATTAATTCTGCCTTCACCCGTTATGGAGTTTAGTTTAGTCCAAGGTCAGAACCACTCCTCCGTCTGACCACTTCAGCACCGTCTGATTGATGGCAGCCTCAGCCAATCAGGTGACAGCAACGGCTGAAGGAGCATAAGCGCCGCTTTTAATGATGTAAAGGTTCGGGACGGCGGGAGGACGGCCTGTCACATCATGCTAACGCTACGCTCCAACGTCAAATTAGCCGCTAACGGGAAGAGAAAATGGATTCATCCCGATTTAAAAAGGATTAAACGTCAAAAGTTCTTCAGGGTCTGGTTTTGTTCCTGAATGTTGAACACATCTGGAGCGATGGGAACGTTCTAGACACGCCCACGCAGATGCGTGATGCCACCGTTAAACGTTCCCAAACCCCGACCCCGGTCCCCCCGTCGCCCGGGTGACCCTGAAGTTTATCGTCTCCTGGACAACCAATAACCAATAACTGTCCATCCTGGACCGGAGAGAACAACATGACAGGGAAAACACATTAATCCAACATAATGCAGGAGTGAAGATGGGATTAAGGTGGAGAAAAAATGGGATTATGATGGAGTGAATATGGGATTAAGATGGAGTGAATATGGGATTAAGGTGAAGAAAAGATGGACTGGATTGGTTCCTGGTACTAAACTACAGTAATCCCTCGCTTATTCGCGTGTCAAGATGCACGGCTTCACTACATTGCGTATTTTTAGTAGTCACATGACACCATACGCGCATGCTATTGGTGCGCTGTGTTCCGTGAGTCTGGGAACGCATACAAAAGTGCTTTAAACAGTCTATCAGAGTGTTTTAAAGGTAATACAGATAGAATGTGGTTTAATATCAGTATGGGGGGGGGTTCACAAACGTTTACTTTACCGATAATAATACAATAAATAGTTTGTCGCTATATTGCGAATATTTCATTTTTCGCGGGTGGTCCTGGCACGAATTAACAGCGAGAAACGAGGGATCACTGTTCTTGCTTGTTTCTTCTGCTGAAGCAGGACCAGAACTCGTCTTCCTCTCTGGATTATTACAATGTCATTTTGTCATTTTCTGTGCGACCCAACAGAAGCATCGCTCTTAAACCGGCGCCATCTGTTTACTTCCGCGTCCAAGTTGGGATTAGAAACGCCTCCAAGTGGGGACTCATCTTTTTTTTTTTCATTCGTCCTTGCAACACTGCCCCCCCCCACCCCCCCTTCCAAACCCCCTGAAGACGGGTTTCCTTTCTCAAATCTTATCGGTTACACTCCCAACCTGAACGAGTGTGTTTTAGAAAACTGTCTGTAAGTTAAACAAAGTCAGAGCCGAGCCTCAAACGCGCCGGCGGAGCCTCAAACGCGGTGGCGGCGATGGAGCTTAACGGACGCCGCTCCGCCGCGCGGCTTCATCTCCAGAGCCGCTGGGGCGGGGGATAAGAAGATAAGGCGCCAGGATTGAACATGGGAGATCTCAACTCCCCCTTGCCACCATGCTGACAGGTACAAGAGGCGAAGAATGGGGTGGGGGGAGCGCCGTCCGTCAAGCGTCCCCTTGGACCCGGATCCTGGCGCTCCTTCTGTCCTGATTGCATCCTCCAATCTCCTCCCCAGGGATTAAAGGGGGGGGACACAAACGAGGATTCTCTACGCTGGACTATCTCCTCCTCGTCTTCGTCCTCAATAAGCACCTCCGGGATATTGAGACAGACACAACCCTCCTCGATGAAAGGGGCATTTCAGTCACACGGGCCCCCCAGGTAAACGTGGGCTGGGTTTGCGTTTATTGCAGAACCAGGGAGGGGGTTGGGGGGTGGACTCAAAGGCGCCATAACGCCACCGGAGGCAATAAAGGCCAAGCGCTCCGTCGGCTCTTCTGACAAGTTATTTGCGTCTCCGCCGCGCCGGGAAGACGAACGTGAATCCGCGACTGTTTGTGAGGCCTAAACAAAGTCAGTCCCCCCGGACGCCGTCGCTTCCCTTCCTCGTTTCCGTGGCGGCGGCGAAGAGCATTTTATTTGCGAGATCCTGCCGCACCTCGCCTCATCTTTCACGATTTGCTCGAGCGATGGCGCGCCAGATAAAAGTGACACTTTAAAATCGCTCCCCTCCCCCTCCCTAAAGGGGTCGGAACGACAGCGCTTATATATATTCTTCGTGCTAAAGCCGCGGAAAACAAATATTTGCCCGTGTAAAAAAAGTTCACCCGTGTCGCATTTATTAAAAGCGAGGCGTCGCCTTCACCTGATTAACGGCGCCGCCGCTCTAAACCGGTGTTTTCTCCCTCGATAAGACGCGAATAAACAGGAAGCGGGAATAATACTCCAGAGCTGTGACGCCATGCTTCACTCCAGGTGTCAGTAAGTAATAAAAACAGCAATAAACGCGAGGCGTGCGGCGCCGTCGCCTAATGATAACCGAGCGCCGCTGCCGTTAGACAAACCTCCAACGGTCCCTGCTGTGCAAACACAGGGCGGCCATATTCATTTGTATTCCTTCCTGTGTGAGAAGAACGCCAAATGTCAATGACAAATTTGTCTAGACGTCGTTATCCGTGGATTCCGGGCGGCGGACGCCCATGTGAGCGCGAGCGGATAGGTTGATGTATTTCCCCCGAGATGGCGAGGCTTTTCTCCACCGTTTCCAGAGAACGCATTTAGCTCAATTTAGCCGCGGAAGCTACGCGGTCGCCACTTTCATTTCCCAGACTGTGAATGTCAATGAGCGCCTTGCTTACAGACGGGACGACGTCGAAGCGAGAGCTAATTCCGCCGCCTAAGCCGGAGGCTAATTAGCTGCAGGAGGTTTAGCCGACAGACGTTTGGTTTGTCCGCGGTTCGGCTAACCGTTTGGAGTGACGCCTGTTCTGTTCAGGCGTTCAGACTTTTCAGTTCAAAACAAAAAGAAGTTTAGAGTTTGGAATTTTAATGTCGCCCTAATTAGGAAAGAAAACATCTGTTCAAAACCAGAAAGTGAACGACGCAAACAAAAATATGAAACAAGTTTGGTGGGGTCACTTTTTAAAGATACCCCATCTGGATTCATGACATCATCAGAGACAGAGTTACATCACGGTAAGGGGGAGGGGCCTCTCAGACTCTTAGGAGCATCTGTGTTGAAGATAGTTTCCTCTAGGGTTCCCTTCCAGTGGAGAAAACAGGCTAATATTCCCTTTAAGTATAGAACACATGCTAATATTTCCTAACAGCTGATTGGTTTTTGTTTGGAGGAACAGAAGAACACTTCCTGTCTCGTGTTAACAGAGACTACATTGCCAGAAGTAAGCGGACGGCTGATTCCCTCCACACGGCGCCGGGACCCACGGGTTCTGAGGTCAGGCACAAGGTCTCACTTGGTATTCCAAGTTCATCCCCGACATCCTGGATGAACCGAGGTCAAAGGTCAGTGCGGGTCGATCAAATTCACCCCCATCCGACTGGACTGAGCCGGTTGTGGATGGCGTTGTTGTGAATCTGTTTCCTGATTGGTTCGTCCGGTTATCACCGCCGCTGCAGATTTTCACACACACTTCCGCCAACTTTTCCTCTTAATTACTTCCTGTAAACTTTCCTGAGAGGCAATTATCATCCTCCTCGCTCGTCTTCACACACGATTGAGATTCCAGCGGCGGCGGCTGATCACCACGACATTAGCTTTACATTAGACGCCGTCATTAGGGGACGTCTTCCTCACGACCAATTTGCCTTCAGAAAATAGTGGTTCTGGTGATTCTGCAGCCAGCGGACGACCAATGAGCCGCGGCAAACCTGATTAGACCTCATGGCGACGTATCCCTCCGCCCCCCCGGCACCCCCGGGGCGGGGCTTTGAAGATGAAGGACTCGTCTTCGCAGGCGGGAACCGGTGGAGATTCGTTTTCAGGACTCTCTTTGAGGAGGTTCTGAATGCGTCTGGAGGTAAATGAGTAATGAGCTCCACGTGTTGGCGGGAAGCTGGCGAGATGAAACCCCCCGACCGGCGTTTCAGGTCCAGCAGTGGCGGTGGCGCGAGGCGATTACGTTTAAAAGAGCCGCATGAAAGTGAGACGGTTTAATCGATGGGTTTGATGACCGGATGAGAGGAAAAGGAACGAAATGCTTTTTCATCCACAGGCAAATTTCCTCTCGAGGTTCCTGAACAAACAGCTGAGCCCCCAGAGACCGGATGCCCCGCCCACCTCCACGGGACGCCACCCGTGATAGGCCGTTTGAGTCCGCATGAAGGAAAACCCGGGAGGATGGAAAATATTCAGCACAAATTCATCGATGTGTCCGAAAGTTCTTTTAGATATGATGTCTAAATGAGTGGTGCACCGGCTTCACACCCGGAGTGTCCCCCCCACCTCGGTTGGGAAAGGCTCCTACAACCCTCGTGACCCACAGGGCAAAAGCAGGTAAGATGAGTCTTGTCGGATTAGGTGATCAGATCGTACCAAAACGCCTCCTAGATGGCTTCTTTATGAAACGTTCTGATTGGTCTAGAGGCTCAGACACGCCCCCTGGACGTGAGGGTGTACCCTCGTTGCGTCCCCGTGGAACCCGATGAAATATTTTTCCCGCTGGAATAAATGTCACAGAAGGTTAAACCCCACCTTTAAACGTAACGAGCGCCGATAAATAAAAAGACACCTCATGAAAGCAGCGACATTCAGCGTTCGTCGCTACGCAGACGACCTCATTTTAACGCCATCATCATCGCCGCTGCCGGCGACGCCCATCAAACCTTCCTGGGGGACGGCTTTATGGCGGCGGAAGCGACGGCGGTGACTTTCAGGGAGCAGATGGGAGTGAACTTTAAACTCGGCGGGGAGCGAGCAGCGGCTGACAGCGGGTGGGGGGGGGGGGCCGCCTGATGTTTGATTAAGAGGCACGTTGACCTTTGCGAGGCTCTGGGGGGAGCATTGGGACACGCCCCCGCCTGACAGCCGGCAAGTCGGAGCCGCCTCATTACGGCGCCGATCGGTCAACGAGGAGCGGCGTGGAGACGTGGGGGTTTGGGTTTTTAAACGAGCTTTTTTAAACATTTAGAGATCATTTGTGAAGTAAATTATTTCCTGTACAAAAGGGGCGGAGCCAGTTTTCTACATTTTATGTTAATCAATTTTTTTTAACCATTTCACAGAATAAAAACGACCAAACCATTTTTTTTGGGAGGGTCGGTAACATGGGAAGGAACGATCGATTACATCTGTTATTGATTATTTTGTTTCGGTAAACATCACATTATCAGATTATGGATCCAGATTGATAGATTTTAACAAGACTAGTTTGCGCGGCGGAGGAATACGCTCTGATCTGGACCAATAGATATCTGGAACGATGGAGGATCCAACATCCAGTTAACTTTACGGAATAACCGGGCGTCGCCCGGTGGATGTAGGAGGCGGAGTCACTTCCCCAAGTTTTTGCCCCCCCCCTGAGGCGACCTCAGCTTTGATAACCTCCAGCAGCCGGAGCGGCGGCGTTAAATCCTGGAATAAAATGCATCTCCCCGCGGCAAGACGGTGTTCCACTCCATCTTGGCTCGCCTGTTCTCCCTCGCCGTGTTTCATTACTCCGCCTCGGCAAGATGAGTAACAGCCTATTGGATGCTAAATGCTCGTCTGCTCACACCCATCACACCTGGTGGCGCTAATGATGTAGCTTAGCCGCGAGAATCGTCGGTTTTTAATTGTCTGAAGGAATCAAACTCTGGTCCTCGGGGGGGGGGGGGGGGCGACGCGGCCCTTAGCGCCGCTTCTAATGCGCGGAGAGAAAGTGAGGCGTTCAAGTGCGCCCCAATTAATTCAGATGAATCCCTAACATCCATATCGTAATTAATAACGCGCCAGCCTCGCCAAACGTGGATGCACCAAGTTAATTTAGCGGCACAGAGTGGTGTCCCGCAGCGCCCCAAGGTAATATTCCCCTAATGTTTAGGGAATACACAACACTCCCACCGCAACAGGTGCTTTTTCATTTCCTGTCTGGCTAGCTTTAATGATCTCATTAGGGACCCGCCTATAGCACCTCCGCACGGATAGGGAGCACAACAACAGCGCCCAACACAGAGGTCGGCGTCTGATTGATGCCGCCGTAACGGAAGCCGCTTACGTACGAGACGGACGAGAATCCGAAGGCGCGCTCGGAAAAGAGGCTAATTGAATTCCACGCGTTTGACCACCTTCCGCCCCGCCGAGGCTACAGAAGACGAGCTAACAGCCCGCCGCACAGAGACGTACATCATTACCCAGAATTCCAGCCGACGCTTTCCTGAGTCAGGAATCAAACGGCTCTGATGAATTATCGACGACCTGAGGAGAGCGTCCGTGTTCAATACGTCACGTGTGTTCACCGACGTCTGCTAAAGGTGACAATGAACGCCTCATTTTCTTCCAGAGGTGTGTTCAAGGTGTGTCAATTACAGTCTGGTCCTGAAACGGAGGAACAAAACATCTTGACGTCTTCATTTTATGTTGGATTCAAACCTGACAACTAGGGGGCAGTGTTGAGTTCAAAGCTATGCAGGTTCTTACGTTGTTAATGGTTCCAGGAGATGCAACATATTTCAAAAAGCAACATAAGTTGAAAAACGACATTAGTTGAATGAACTCGTCTCCTGGTCAAACCATAGATAATCACTACCAGTTCTGTCCTGAACTTTATTTATGGATGAATTTTAATAATATTTGGTTAATAAGAATCTATTTTAAACTTAAACATTAATTCATTCATTCATCTTCTATGGAGCTTCTTCCATTGTCGAGGGTTGCGAGGGTTGCTTAAATCTAATATTTTTTAATTCTGTTATATTGTACAGTAACATGATATTATGGGCTTTTAACGGTTTACTAGTGAATTTATGATTTCAGTATTTCCAGATGTCAAGTTGAGTAAAATGACTTTATTTTTCAAGTATTTTTTTGAAAACTGAAGCATAATGGAGAAAAATGACGCAACTCTAAACTCTAAAAGTTTACCTGTATTCTGACTCTTCTTCTGTAAACACTGATGACATTCTGTCGTTTATTGCTGTAAATAATCATCATGCATTGTGACGGGTTTATAAAACAAATTCAACGTTTTCCCGTCACGAGTCTTTTCTTCCTGTATTTTGCTTCGGCTCGTCTCGTCGCTGTTTATCCTTTTCTGTAAAAACATCTCTTTTTTTTTCGGCTTCGCCTCCATCAAGGTTAGAGTCGGAGCGGGAATGAAAAGGATGTTTATTTCCTCGTCTCGTAGAATGGGACTAATGTTGTCAGAAATTTGGCCTCAGCTCCGATTTTTAATGGCTTTCCAAAACTCTCGGCGTGTTGAGTCCAATTTGAAAGTCAAAAAACTGGCATTGCGCGTCTATTCTCCTCCCTCCATCTGCCCCTCTGTCTGTCAGCCTCCCTCACTTTGCCGCTCTCCATCATCTAAATTCTCCTCGTGTTGTTTCGCAGACTAAATCTGCTTATCGGAGGCGCATATCTGTGTTGGAAACGTCCAGGCGCGGGACGGTAAACGCTGCAGAGATGCAGCGATTTCAGACAAATTGAGTCGCCGTTCACTGGTGGCGGGCGGCCCCGCCTGCGAAAACGCAATTACACTCGATGCCGTGAGTAAGTGGTGGCAGCCGGCTTATCGCGTCCGAGTCCTAACGAGTGTTACTGTGGGAGATGATCATTAATGCCGGGCACAAACACAGAGCCTCTCCTGCAAGAGGAGGAAACGGGCCTCCTGGGAAAGAACGCCTTCATCTTTTTGTTTATCATCGTATGGGAAGGCGAGCGGAGACGTGATGAACCTACTGTAGATACGGATTTATGACCCCACTATATACACCGGTGGAAACGGAAAACAACCTGCCGATTACTCCCTAATGGACGTTTACACGGTGCACAAGATGAACTCTGCTGGTCGGAACATTCAAGCGAGCATCCAGACGTAACAGAATGGTTAAAGAGTCGTTCTGGCTCCGCCCCTTTGTGACTGCATCAGCAGCCAATTCAAAAGCGGCTGCCGAGGCGTTAAACGTGACTTTATAAAGGCGACCGTTGTGCCCAAAACAAAACAGAAAACAACTAGTTAAAAGGAGGGGCGACTCATCCACCCTTCACAAACGCCTTCTTACGCCGACAGCAAGTAGTTACCATGGTAACAACAACAACAACAACAACAAAATGTTGTCAGACTGTCCCAAAGGGATTAAAAACAAGGCCGTAAAGTCCGGAAGCAAACACCAAATCTACCGAACTGACCACGCCCAGAATCGACCCGGCGCTCCTTCCTCAAAATGTCATCAGCGTATTAATTAACATGCTAACGCCACGCGCCACAGTTTATGAATGCACCTTAAATTAACCCCCATTAGCCTGAAACTGTGCAGCTAATTATGAAGCTAATCTATAATCAGATATTCTACAAGATTGTCAATAATAGTAACGTCAGACCGTCTACACCCCCCCCCCCTTTGACTGTGCCAGAATGTTACAGGTATCAGTGAGCGATGACGCCATTACCTCAGGAACAGAGATGCTAATCAGTCGCTTCCTGCTCAGCGTTCATCTCCGCGTGATAAATACCTCCAGATAAAAACTGAAATCAACACGCCGACTTGAACGACCCCAATTATTGCTGTGCCTCATGAAAGACAACCGCCGCAGCAATCAGACGCTAACGAGCGCCGGTGCTCAATCTCAAGATGCAAACAGCGTGAGGATGGAAGGGGCGGAGCAAACAAACAGTCAGCTGTTGTGGCCTCATTATTCCACTGCTGCACTCAGCGTGGCGCCGCCTCGCTCAGCGGCGACCGTGTGAACGGGGAGGAAACGTGTTTGAGAACACACTAAGAGTTAACACGGGTAACAACCTGAGTGAGACTTTTACCACAGAAGAAGAAACACCAGCGTCACACGATGTTACGTCGCTGTTTCATGTGGTTGTAGAGTTAGTTCGAGGCTCATTGTAGGCAAACTATAGCAAAAATGCTATGCTAAGGGGCGGAGCTTAGAAGGGTGGACTCCCCCATTGGCAGAAGTGGAGCCAAAGCCATTCTGCCTGCAGACTGGTCACCCACAATTAAATCAAAAATGGGCTGCAGTCCAGCTAAGTGGCGCTCTAGGATTAGCATCAGAAGCTAAACAGCTAAACATTGTTGTTTTCATCTTCCTGTTCAAGTTGTACAAATGTAAAATTGATTTTAGAAAATAAAATAAACTAGGGACCTCAACTTTTGCTAAAATGCTAACTAAGAGATACCAACTAACATGCTAACTGCTAAAGATTTCAGACTAAATATAAATAACGACAGAATTACATAAACATATATTATTACAAGTTTAATATATTACCATGTCGTTAGCATTTTCGCTAAAGCTCCATTGTCCCCCATCATTTTTGGATGAGCTCATTAGTGCCCCCCCCCCCCCGGAGGTTTAGAGAGAACACCTGTGGCAGGAGTGTGGTGAAGTTCACAACCCTGACATTAAAGTTAGCGCCTAAAAACCCTTAAGATGCTAAGCTAATAGCATTAATAACACCTCTGACAACAACTTAGCCAAACAACGTTTAACCACATGATGATGAAGATCACGAATGTTTTAGCATGCAAAATGCTAACCTCCGGTCAACGCCTCGATGCTGGGACACATTTCAAAATAAGAGCACGATCTGTTAACAATTTTTAACTGAATAGACTTTAATTAAAGTAATTTACCAACAAACATCAGAATCATTTCCATAAAAAGGGAATAAAAGTCTGATTTAACGGCAGTTCAATCCCTACGTGACGTTTCCAAGCAGCAACACATACTCGTTTGGACAGGAATGCTGAGTCACCCCCGACAGGAAGTGGGTAACAGGTGCACGGATACCAGATGTCTGTCTGGTCCTGATGCTGGAGCAGCAGACGCTGCGCCGCCGCCACCGGAGGAGGCGGGCGCGCGGCGGCGTGATTGAACTTCCTCGTCACGTCGTTTGAAACAGGCGAGCCACCGGCAGCCGTGAAGGTGTGACTGTAGGACCATTAGAGCAGACGGGAGGATTCGGGGGGGCATAAAACCAAAACCTTCTGCTTGGGGGCAAAGGCAGCAGGTTGAATCCAATAAATGTGGTAATTTGCACACGAGTTCAGTCCCACGGGATGATGTCATCAGCTCATCACAACTGGAACCAGATCTGGATCTGGTTCTAGATCCGGCTCAAGATCTGAATCCAAACATCATTTATCAACCTGTTCAATAAGAGAATAACTTATTTTGATTTAATTTACTGTATTCTTGTAAATTAATTGATATCTGTTGTATTTAAACCTCCCACCACTAGGTGGCAGTGTCACAAACTGCCTTCAGTCAACTGAGACATTTAATGTTTAACCGTCTACGGTTTATAACTAAACGAAAAAAAACCCGCCTTCAACATGCTTACATCATACCTGCATCCTATCACCATGACAACCAGACTCCTCCCCTTAATCCGCCATCCCTCCAATGAGGGATTGCGCTTAACGGTGGAGGTTTTCTTCTTTGTTGGTTTGTGATAAATCGGCAGGATGTATTTATTTGAATGTATTGATCAAGAACCCCGAATTGATTTGTCCCTTCAGGGCGGCCGTAGAAACGCCAAAACGCCCGTCTGCGGCTCGTTCTCAAGTCATCAATACGTTTTTTTTAAAAGCAGGCAGCTTTAAAACAAACAAAATAAACGTTTTATTCATTAAATTCAGTTCCTGTCAACAAATAAACTAAATTAAAGGAATTTTAAAATAGATCATTTATTAACAGACAACTTCATCAGATCGCAGTCTTCATCCAAATCCTCTGGTAAACAACCGTGTTTGTTTTTCATCAAGAGAGGATGGAGCAGCTGATAAGCTGGGGGGGTAGTAAGGGATGGGGGGGGTTATGGTGGGGTGGGGGGGGTAACAGAGCATCTCCAGCAGCAGAAAAGCCTGAATGTGCACCGCTGTGCCCCACACCTCCCAAACCGGCCAGAAGTGTTGGGACAGAAGGGCTTATTCAGCGAAGAAAGATCCAGCATAGGGGGGGTTAGGGTTAGAGGATTTTTTCTAGGGGAGGGGGGTAATAAACACAAATTTAAATTGAAGAATTAAAAACCTTTACAGGATCCTGACCTTTAACACCTGACGGTCCCACGGGACGTTTGATATTCACTCCATCCATCCAACATCCCCCCCAGCCAGGTAATAACCCCGCACTGAAATATTAATGCCCCCCTCCTCCCACCAAAAGGTTACGAATGCCCTCAAACGCATCACAGAACCGAACCTCGTTTCCCCCAAAAAAGAAACCGCGACCAAACTTTCCAACTGCGCGTAAAATCCACCAGGGCGTGAACGCACCTCAGCGACGACAAACGTGGGGGAACGTCCAAAAAAGGCGCGTGAGGGGCGCGCGCACGCGCGGCCAGCGCATCACCTTACCATGACGTTGCCCTGCATCTTCACCGTCTCGATCAGACTCTTCTCCTTCATGTCGGCGTCCCGGTTCGGATCGGACCGCTCCCGGTTCAGAAGCTCCGCCGGAGAGCCCCGGTGAGTGGGCGGGGCTTCCAGCCACGGCGGAGCCAATCGGTGACGAGGAGCGACGCCTCGACGGCTCCTACCGCGCGCCACGCACGAAATAAATAAATCACGGAGGAGTTGGAGCGCTGTTGTTGTTGTTTGTTTGTTTGTTTGTTTCTCCAGGGGAGGAACAGGACACCACCCTTCTCTTCCTCACGCTTCCTCTCAGCTGCTGCGTTCACGAGGGATGAGACGCGCGTGGATGACTCGCGCGTGAAGGTCACGACGAGCACGAGGATAATCGATTTATTATTGATCATCCGAAACCAGGTAGCTTTTATTTTGAAAGGTCGCGCGATCAACAGGTTAGGAAACAAACATCCGGTTGCATCCTCCTGGTCCAGGAGGCAAATCCAACCTCCTGAGAGGCTGACGTCATCACGTGATTCCTGGACCCGTCAAAGAGTTTTCAGACAGGCAGGAGTTCGAGTCCCCCAGGGACCGGAAGTAGAAATAACTGAAATGTTCTGCTGATGCCGTTCACGACCGCTAGAAGGCGCTCTGGAGATTTCATTAAAATTTCATTTAAATCTGGAATAAACATGACGGCGAAGGTGGAGAAGAAGCTCCGCCTCCTCCCGCAGCTGCTCCTATGTCTTAATCAAACGCCCGACGCTCCACCCCCCCTCCCCAGGTTGGAGCATATTGATTTTCATTATTAAATCAATAATCAGTATCAACAGAGCGTAGAAACATTTCCCTCGGGCTCCACCTCCTTCAAGGGTCGATGCCTCCAGATCTGAGCTGCTGGCGTTTGTTGGTTCAAAGCCCGGGGGAGGGGCTTCCCCCAGAGACACGCCTCGCACGGATCTCATTTAAAAGTGGATGGAATTAATTTCCAGAATCTTTCTGTCAAAACTCCTGACGGGAACGCCACCTCCTTCGACTCCCGTCGGACGCAGGTTTTCTAGAGGAGGAACCGATTTGGTTCTTCTTTCCGTGTCGTGACGAACCGAAACGGGAACGGAAAGAGTCTCCGACCTCCACAGCAGGAATACCGCCGCAGGCGTAAACAGGAAGCGTTTATATCCGTCCGACTGGTGGCGGGGGAACCGACCCACCCAACAAAGAGCGCCAATGGCGACTCGTGGCAAACTAGTGCTGTGATGACGGCAGAGCCAATGAAACGCTGCCGAATCATCGAGCATCGGAGATCGACCACGTTTCCCTGACGTGATTTCAAGCGTAAAGACGGTTCACTGGTTGTTTTAGGGCGCTAGCGGGGTATGGCAACACACTACTGGTTGACTTCCTGGTGGTCATGTGATCAAAACCAACTAAGCGTGAATGGAAGATGAATTATAGATATGTTTGTTATCAATAAAGCACTTCGCTGATCAGTCATGCGGTCGGTCTAGACAGGACTCATTGATTGATTCACATTAGAGAGGACATGGGTGGAGCTTCCTTGAAGGGCGGGTCCACCTGATCTGCTAAACTACAACGATCACTGCGAAAGCTCTAGACCTCCTATGTGAACCAGGGGTCCTAGAACACAAACCAGACTGTCTTCGATTGGTCCAGAACCATCCCATGACCCCCAAAGAAGACTCCCAAAGACCACCTGATGAAATGCCTCAGGCCCCAACTTTAGAGCTCCGCCTCTTTGCCCACACTTGGATTAGCTCCACTTTCTATTCAGAACTGGCAGAACAGAAAGTTTTACTCATCAAATCTTTCGAAATAGAAAAGCTAAACTCCGCCGACGCCTCCAGGAGCTCCTGAACGTCTGCAGAGGTTCTCGGCTCTTTAGGAACTGGACGGGTTCCAAACCCGGAGTCTTAAATTAATAATAGCTGGTCTCAAACTGAACCGAACCTGATCATCCTTTCCTGACACGACGGCAGCCGTTAAGACGTCAACGCAACTCGAGGTTTCAGCTCCGGGCAAAAAGCGATGAAGACAAACGCTATCAGCTGATTTGCTATCCCAGAATTCTGTCTCGGTAATCTAGACGAGCGGTTTGTGCCGACCTTCGCCGTCATGAACCGTCGGAGCGGTGATTTGATGGCGTCTAATGACTCCGGGCAAATAAAGGAACGCTAATCGCCTCGATGCAGGATGTGTACCGGCACCACCATCGGGCCGCCAGATCGAGAACTCCCATGATTCTTATCTGTTCAAAAGTTCTGGAGGTGTGAAGCGTCTCGTTCTGCGGCGACCTAACGCACCTTAACAAGTAGTGACACGGAGTAAACCGCGTTCCCGCCTCCAGCCGGTCGCTCCTCCGGAACAGATGGCGAGGCAGAAAAGTTGCGGTGATTATTTTCCGACTTAAAAGGGATTTTGCTTCCCTCCACCCCGTGACGGAGCACATCGGAATATTAATGGAGCAGTTGCCTGGAACAGCAGGCGTCGGATCGGATTCATCGCTTTACCCCCCCGCCGGGACAGACCGCGATCCCGCCGCACGACATCTGGCTTCGGCTTCACATCTCAAACACGAGCGGTTCAAGATGTTAAGGCGTTGGCGAGGAGGAAGTCATGATTAACGGCGTCACTATCACCGCTAACGGATGCTAACGCAGGTGTGTTATCACCGACGCCACACCACCGTGAGGCCTTCGGGGACCCGTCAGGTAAAATTCATCGACTCCTTGACTGTGAAGCCTTTTATGTTTTTACCAGAGGCAAAACTTACTCACAAAAGTCAGACTTTGCAATTTAGGAAGTGTAAGTCGGTTCTTCCATCTATCTTCCACTAATTTATACTTAAAGAGACGACTGAAGAAAACTAAGCAAGTATTTGAGCTTTTATCAGAAGAAAAGATGCTCAACGCTAAAGTCAACAAACCCCTTGGATTATTATTACTGGTTGCCTAAACTGAGAACTTTGTCAAAGTGATGAAAGTTGCTGGATCCTAGGTTCAGCCTGAACGTTTTAGACGTACTAGCGCTAAACAAACAACTTGGTATCCAATGAAACTTCACAAAGTTCCTTAAACGGCGTCAGTAGAAAAGTTTTGAGGCTAAAGCTGCGATTACTAGCTTGAGATATAAGCTAGTTAGCCAAGTAGGGTAGCAATATCACCTTATGTCAAAAACGTACAATTTTTTTTCTTGGCAAAATTGCAAGACTGACGCTTTAAATAAGCAGATGCGCCACAGCCTGGTTGTATGGTTGAACTTCCTGGAGGGTGTGGTTTAGCATTCAGCCCTTTAACGCCGCTTCTCTTGCGTAGCATCGAATCAAACAATTAGCTTCACTGTCTTAAACGTACCTCCAACATTTGAATGCCGCTAACATCCCACCCTGTGTGGGACGGCGATGTTTTTACGTCACACAAGTGACTAATGGAACACGCCGGCAATGCTCCTGCGTCTCCGAAACGAGCCGTGTTCGGAAAAGCTGGAAGCAGCTGTCTTTCATTACCAATCTGCGGACGCGGATATCTCCTGGAACGCCCATTTGGGATGATTAACCACGGGAATCCGCTGCGGCGTCTGATAACGGGAGTCGTATTAAGGTGCCCAAGGTGGTTTCTGGGGCAACGGGGTGCCCATCAATCAGTCAGGTGTAATCTCGCTAGAAATCGTTGTCCGCATGTAAATTAGTGTCACATTTTACGCGGCGGCGGCGGCGTACAAACAGGAAATGGCAGTTAAGTATCAGCAGAATCTGGTCCGGATGCTTGCACAGCACTGATGGACCAACGGCGCTACGTGTCGTCATGTTGTTGTTCTGTCAGGTGATCTACAATCTCCGTGACTCACGGCTCGTGTCGACTCAATATCGGAGTGATGGATGGTGGGAACATCCCAAGACCATCATCTTTCAATTTTGTGTGATGCATCCGGTGGAAAGATTCCAGGAAATGAAATAAATCAGCAGGAAGAGCCTGGAAAAGGTCATGTGATCACGTTTGTCCATTTGATAGATAGCTAAAATAATTCTGGACTTTTTTTCCTTCAATGTCAAGTGTTTATTGATCCAACAGTCTCTCCTACCAGAACAATAAAGTGATTGTTTTCTTATTTGCTGTGGTTTTTTTGTTTCGTTTTCATGACAAGGGGTTAGCGGAGTTACCCGCTCCCCTGAAGCTAATTGACTTTCTTCTTTTGTAAAGCTAACTGTCCCTCCATATCCAGTCTTTCTGCTATGCTAAACTAAGCTAACTCAATGCTGTTGTTAATTGCTGTATATAAAGAAATACAGCTGAAAAAAATTAAATAAGTTGAAATAAAACCAAACAACACGACTGATGTGATAGACTTGTTTTTTGTAGAACACAACAATCAACTATTTGTTGGATTTTTTGTAGTTTTCGTGACAACAGCGTTAGTGGAGTTAGCCATTCTCCTGAAGCTAATCAATTTACTTCTTTTATTAAAGCTAACTATCCCTTCATATCTTTCTGCTATGCTAAGCTAAGCTAAACCAATGCTGTACAGCCAGATTGAAAACATGAGCTTGCAGCCCATTTAAAACCTGACGGCCAATGAGAATCGTTCTTTAATGTGTTCTATTAAACTATAATTAGACGAAGGAAGAGATGAGTGAACGGTCAAGATGATTAAACAGTTGATCAACTTAATTATAAGGCTATTAATTATCTGCTCGTATTAATAATCGTGGCGGCGTTATCAATCGGTGACGACATCAAAGCGGAAGTTGGAGGCATCTTCATCTTTAAACTCTAAATTCATTAACTTCCTGTCAGAGACGACTCGGCGACGCCCCAACTGCGGCGTCGGCTTCCCGTTGCCCAGCAACCGTTTTGCACGCTTGTTTCCACAGCAGCGCCGAAACCAGGTTAGGGTTTGTCTCGTTTCTCACACCTGTCCCAGATTGTGGCGTCTCCGGGGAAACGGAACCCATTAAGTGAAACTAATACGAGCAGGTGAGGTTCAGCGGCGGCGGCGCAGGAGGGGGCGTGGTTTGTTTTGAAGCCAGCTGAGGGGACGGATAACGGCTTTACTGATGCGTTTGCGTGGCCTCTCCACCCCCAGATGATTTAGAGAGCAATGATTCGAAGGCTGGCGGGCTCGAGCACAATAAAAGCGCTGTTTATGTTCAGGTGGCGGGCGTTCGTGGGCGGGGGGATCGGCGTGTTGTTGGCGGCCGACGGAAAGAATTAACCTGACAAATCATCTATTGTTGAACACGGACGAGGCGTCACGTCGCCGCTTCTACACCGGCTCCTGCAGCGATAAGTCACCCAAGTGGCCTCCGTCAGGTGGGGGCCACGGCGTACATTTCAATAAAGGCGGAGATTGGAAAAGCAGCGAGACAAGGACAGAAGAGCGAGTGTGAACGATCAGGAACCTTTGAAGGTTTGAATGCCCTTGTGGAGACCCCTGACACCGGGGGTCCGGTCCAATCACATCCACAGGGCCTCAGGTGACCCGTCGTTTTGGCGTCAAAGGCGGGAGCTCAGCGCTCCTCAGGAGGCAGGTTTTGACAGGATATCAAAGATCTGGATTAGAGGAGGAATTATTCTGATAGTCAAAGTTCATGGGACGTAAATCAAACGCTTCTGTTTCCACTGGAGCGTAGAAGTCGCTCTGATCGATGGCCATAGATCAGCTGGAAGTAAAACAACTCGTCTCTGGCGTCCGATTGGCTTTCCAGACCTCATCTTGCTGCCGAAAAACAAAGCTTTTTTTTAAATAAAACAACAATCAACTAAGTGAAGTTGTGTTTCCACTGAGGGAGCAGTCTGAAGTCCGCCCACTCCTCTCCCCTCGCCGGGTTGCGGTCTGGAAAGGCGCCATGCATTTGTTAAATAAGCTACGGGGCTGTTATGATCCCACTGGGGACGCGGGGCAGGAACGCCGCGCTGCCAAACCCGACGTTAAGAGGAAGAACCCGCCCACGCGGAAAAAAAGCCTGACTGATGTTATCTGAGGCAAACTTTCTACGGTCGCTCGCCGGGCGTCTCATCGACTCCGAGCTTCACGACAGGAATCCAAATTATTCCTGTCGATAAAAAACGCAGGCTTCAACGATGACATCACACGACTGTTTCACGTCAGATCAATCGATGGGATCAAACCAGGTCTTTTATTGATTTATCTTCTTATCAGCTTCTGCTCTCGTGGGTCACGGGGGTTGCTGGAGTCTATCCCAACAGACACTCGTGCAATGCGGCTTTTACGATCTCTTAGGGTAAAATCTACCTCCCCTACCCAAGATCCTTCTGGCTGGCAGTAGAGGATGACCTCACGCCGCATTCAAATACTGCCTGGACAAGGAAGAAACCAACACGAGGTCAAGCTCCAGTCACAAGAAATAACAGAAACTCCAGGTTAACGTTGGGTTTTAAACAAAGACGTCCCTCAGAGTCCCATTCGTTTTTACCGTTCATCTCCTGATGACGGCGCGTTTCATGGGAGTTTTCCTCGCGTTTGTCACAGGGAGGTTGTTTGAAGGTTAAATGAAAGTGAAACGCCTAATCCAGAAGAAACGACGCACCACGAGGTGCCGTCACGTAAAAAACCGCATCAGAGGTTGATTCGATGAAAAGGTGGGAACGTTTTCTCCTCCCGCTGTGAAGTTATCGAGCTTTTATTTCCAAAACAGGGAGGTCGGGGTGGCATCGTCAAGCGCTCCTTTGAGAAAACACTTTCTGTACATTCCGACGCCAGAGCTGGAGATCGTCTCCGTGACCTCAGATATTTGTATCCGTCTCTCCGGACGCCCGACCGACGCCTCCGGCGTGAGATTACTGAGTATCAGGATGAGCGGTGCGACTCATCTTCCAGTGGGCGTGTTACAACCGTAGATTCAAACGCACCCGCAGCACAACAACAACAACAACAGCATGTTCAGATTCCCTTTCAACTGAGAGTTTTTTAAAAGGAAGTGAATGGTTCGTTTGGAGGAAGTGTCGTCCTGCTGTCAGACACGACGAGCTGGAACCTCCCACTGAGGCAGCAGAGTGATGCTAACAATACTACAAACACCGGTGATTGTTTTATTCTGCTGTTGTTCCTCCAGAGACGACAGGAAGTATGGAAAGACCAAAAACCGAAGCTCCGCCCACTCACCCCCGCCACTTTATGCTATCTCAAGTTAAGCGTGAACGCAACAAATGGAAGAGCTGCATCTACCCGACGCTAGCCGCCAAAAGCCTGAAGCTCCGCCTCCACAGTCACTTCAAATGTAATCAGTGAAGAAACGGGTTTGATCTTTTATCCACCAACAAAAACGCTGGGAAACATGACGCTAGCTTGATGCTAACCCCGCCTTCATCCATCCTGCAGCTCCTGAAGCTCCGCCTCTCTGAGATAAAGCTGTTCTGACAAACTGACAGCCTCAGATTCTGCAAACGCAGCAGGTTTCAGTCCAGTTTGATTGGCGCTCAGGCCTTCGGGGGCGGGACGCCCGTTTTTCCTGCTCGCCATCGCCGCACCTTTTGTCTCATAGGACCTTGTTGACTGTTTGCGCACGGACACCAGATTGGGCTGTCACGACCTCGGCGTTTTGCAGAGCCGACCGCTCGCTCAAAGGGCCAGCGAGGTCTAGGCAACTCGCGCAATTATGCTCTCCTGGGGTGTCAATCATCTCTGGGAAAACGGCGGCGAGTCACGGCTGAGCGGCGTGGTGTTTTCCTCACGCGCTGGAGGCATGTTGTGTTTGCATGTTTCTGCAGGTTGTAATAAAACTCCCGCTTCCTCGAGGAATTCATGAGCAGCAGGAGTCCAGCCTGAAGCGCCGGAGCGCCGCGACAGCAGAATTAGCTGCAACAAGAAAGCCCACCTCACCTGCTGGCGTGTGTGTGTGTGTGTGTGTGTGTGTGTGTGTGTGTGTGTTTAGAGCGCTCAGATGTGGCTCCAGATGTAATCTCTAAACAACTTCCTGTACAAATACGACGAGGCGGAGGTCTGGTTGTGTTTCCTTGATCGTGTCGCCACTAGACAGCGGTGCGTAAAAACGCTGCCAGAAGGGGCGGGGCTACAACGGCGTCCTAAGGACGCGTTGGGATGAAGATGACCGGAGCTGAAGAGCCACGAGCGCAACGACGACGGAGATACGAACAAACAATAAGAAAAAAAACGAAGGTCATCGGAGTCATAACTGGCCGTCATGTCAGTGTGTATACTATAATACTGCAGTGTGTATATTGTTACTGCAGTGTGTATCCTATGTTACTGCAGTGTGTATCCTATGTTACTGCAGTGTGTATACTATGTTACTGCAGTGTGTATACTATGTTACTGCAGTGTGTATCCTATGATACTGCAGTGTGTATACTATGTTACTGCAGAGTGTATACTATAATACTGCAGTGTGTATCCTATGTTACTGCAGTGTGTATACTATGTTACTGCAGAGTGTATACTATAATACTGCAGTGTGTATACTATAATACTGCAGTGTGTATACTATAATACTGTAGTGTGTATACTATAATACTGCAGTGTGTATATTGTTACTGCAGTGTGTATCCTGTTACTGCAGTGTGTATCCTATGTTACTGCAGTGTGTATACTATGTTACTGCAGTGTGTATACTATAATACTGCAGTGTGTATACTATAATACTGCAGTGTGTATACTATAATAATGCAGTGAGTACAGTATACTATAATGCTGCAGTTAGTATACTATAATACTGCAGTGTGTATACTATAATACTGCAGTGAGTATACTATAATACTGTAGTGTGTATACTATAATACTGCAGTGAGTATACTATAATACTGTAGTGTGTACACTATAATACTGCAGTGTGTACACTATGATACTGCAGCATTATTTTTATTTATTGATGGATTTTTGTTATTGATTGATGAAACAGAAAAGCTGATCAGGTCCAATCAGAACTGAAGCCTCAGAACCAGAAAAGCAGCGGTACCACACCGCCCTCTGGTGACCACTTCATGCACTGACCCTGAAACGGAGGCTTCGTCTCAACCTGGTCAGGTGACCCTCATCCGGTCTGACGGTGTGCTTCCACCGAATCAAAACCGCCTCGTGACGTCATTTAACGCTTCTATCCAGCTCTCCCTGTATGTTTGATGATTTGTAAACTCTTTATGTCAACTTTAACATCCTAAATGATGACGAAATAAAAACCATAAAATCAAAAACTGCTCGAGAATATAATAAATAAAAACAACTTCATTTGAAAGATTAAATCAGTCAATCAATCAATCATCCAATCACCACCGAAGTCATCGACACAGATTGTTGTGATGACACTTCATCTTCTCGCTCAGGTCCTCATCTTTACGCTTCTGATTCGTCCTCCATGAATGAAACGATTGATCAGCTGCCAGGGGGAGGAGCCATTCTGTCGCCACAGAGGTGCTGCAGCTATGCATGATGGTCTTTGGAGGCGATACAGCGGTGAAATCATAGATCTCCAGCAAACGCCCATGACAGAAACACACCGAGCACACAGGAGAACGCTGGCAACGTGGAATCCCAAGCAAACCCCTAATAACCCCTAATGCCACGCCTTGGTCCAGCTGGAGGCCGGCATCAGAAGCATCAGGGCGCCATTAATCCGCCATCAAGCGTCTCTGTCTCCGGCTGCAAATACAAGGTCCTGAGAGACTCATCAGAGGAACCGTCAGCTACACCAGAACAAAACAAAACCGTCTGGAATTCCAGACGCCGCCGCCGCCAACGGGCTAAAAGCGGCCGCCGGCCGGCAGCGAAACGGACACCACCGCCGCCTGGAGACAAACGTTCACTCAGGATCTATTTTCTCTCTCAGGGTTGATGAGAATGAGGAGCCAAAAGTCGCCAAAATTAGACCGCCAGCGGCTCCCAGCAACCGTTAATGCACGGGCAACAAAAAGGGGTGGGGCCACGCGTGGAGCCGGGCAACAATCTGCTCTGACCTCCTCATCCAAGAGGTCACCTAGGCTCAGGATGCCCCCCCTACTTTAGGATGACCATATCCGAACAGGACACGCCCCCTGAGCCCCTCCCCCTGTGGGCGGGTACCACGGAGGTCCAGTCACCGGATCCTGTCGCCCGTCCCTGTACTAACCCCAGAAAGGGAGCGTCTTTCCCTGGAACTGGTCTGAAGCCGGGTTCACCCCCCCCCCCAAACCACCAGGGGGCGGTCTCTGAAACCTGAAACCCTTTCAACTATTATGGTCTGTATTGTCTCCTCACACAGGAAACAGTCTTCAGGTAACGCCTCAGCTGATCGCTCACTTCCTGTAAACATGTTTGTTTGTTTGTTGCTGATAAACAAACACAGTTCCTCTGATGCTGGATGCTTATGCTGGAGGGGACAAGCCCGCCCCCAACAAACCCCCCCCCCTCAGGTCCTCCCACACAGTTTTCTTCCTCTCTTTCATCCCACCTCCTCCTCTTCCTCCCCCCTCCCAGTCACATTAGCACCAGAACGTTGTTCGTCTACAGCAGGAGCGCAACCGGGATTTTCCTGACTGGGGGGCCCAAAGTGGGGAGTTGGGGCAACAGGGGGGGTGGGTGGTTCGTCACATTCTAAACTAGAAAAACTACAATAAATGATCCGACCAATCACAGAGCAGCAGAGTCCAAAACAATTTGACCTGAAACATTGAAAAATAATTCCTGAATCTTTCTTCACGGATTCAGTTCCGGGTCTCTGAACCTGGTCATGTGACTCCAGGAAACCCCGCCCCCTAGATTCTGGATCATATTGATTCCAGTCTCAGTTTTCTTTAGGATCCAGAAACTTTGGATCTTTTCTGATCTGATTCGGATCTTGACAAGAGAGAGCATTCTAGATCCAATCCAGATTGATCGGTTCTCGGATCATGCCGCCCCCCACCCCCAAAAAAACCCCATCTTAAATCAGTTTCAGTGACAAAGATCAACAACACACAGAACAGGTGGCCAATCAGATCCCATCTGGACACGCCCCTCAAGTTTCCTCACGCGGGTTTGGAGCTGATAAAAAAAACCAGATCAAACCTATCATGATGCTCTGGGATCGATGCCCCTTGAACCTGATCCATCAACAACCCGTGCGCACCGACGCGCAAACACGAACAGCTGATCCACGAACAGCTGATCCACGAACAGCTGATCCACGAACAGCTGATCCACGAACGGTCCGGTCGGGTCTGTCTTACCTTGCCTCCCTTGGAGCATCTCCGGTAGGCGTTCGTCGCTCCGGCCGTTTGGTTCATGCCGACAAACCGACGCGGTCTCAAACTTGGGAGTGGAGCGTAAAGCTGCCGGTGCACCGGAACCGAGTCTCCAGGGGGGGTTTGACCCGGTCCGGATCGCGGGGGTTCCTGCTGGGGGGTAAATCCGGGGAGAACTTTGGGGCAGCGGACCCGCTCCGATGTTTGAACCGCGTCGCGTCGACTTCAGGTCGGTTTGAACCACCTCTCTCTCGCGGAGCTGCGCGATGGGGAACCACGTGACAGCTCCACTCCGCGGGGGGGGGCGTCAGCGCTGCACGCGCTACCGATATTTATTCCTCCTAATCAATACCCGATCAGCTGCTCCAGAAACCAGATCTAACAGCTTCTGGTCCTAATTGGATCGTTTTAACCGTTTTTTCTCCTTGCTGGGATCTGAACCCAGTTCCACCTGAATCCGGATCGAATGTGAACGCATCCCTCCTCCAATCAGTAAACAGCATTCATACATATTGATAAACAACAAACGTGTTTGCGACCCAAACAGACACGCAGGTTGAGTCGACTCTGGTGGCTGGCGGCGGCGGCGGCCGATGGTGCTGCTGAGCCTGATGTGTCACATGACCACTGACGGAAGTAAATCAAAGCGTTTAATGATGCTGAGTACGTCGTTTAGACTCATTGATCGATCTGATTTCTACCAGTCGGGACATTTTAGTTTGAAATCAGCAGGTGGAGCGATTCATCCAATCAGAGCAGAGCTGAGGAGCAATGTCCAATCAGAGAGGCTCCATGTTTGACTGTTTCCTGTGTTAGACACGACAACAAAGAAGCAGATTTTTCAAGCGTTCGTTTTATTCAACCAACTGGTTCTGACCTTCTGGATCTCCTTCGTCCACAGAGACGCGGGTCTCTGGCCGGGGGGGCGGAGCATCCGTGATCTGTGTGGGAGGAGCTGACGGCACTGCGGGTGCAAGCGGGAATTGGTGCGAGGGCGGATTCTCTCTGCAGCAGCAAGCTTAACGGAGGGGGGAGAGGGGTCACGACTCACCAGCCCGACATCCAGGTGGGACAGGAAGTTGATCTAAAGCCCCGCCCCCCCATGCTAGTTCAAGGCTGTCAAAACGAACCAATCAATCGTTCCCAAATGAGGTCACGTGACACATCTGAGCCAATAGAAGCTTTAACTTGATAAACGACTCACTATTGTTATTTATCGTTCGTTAGCGTTGCAGGTTTCTGGCACACTCCGCCCACCCTGATGACATCATCACCCTGGAGGTCGTCTTTTATTCCTGCGAGTCCTTCGGGGTATCGATGAGCTCTAATGCCCAGCGAGGGTCAAACAGATTCTCTGCCACATGCAAATGTGGAAACTAAAACGGGTAAACGAGGTTTTCGATCCGTCGTCGGGTCGGTCGGTCGGTCGGCGGCGGCGGCGTCCGACGTCCGCCCATCGATCGCCCTAACGGGGGAAGACGATTAGAAATGAAATGGAAGCTTTGAAATAGACACATTGATTGGTTTAAAACCAATCGAGCCGCGGGGGGGAGGCGGAATTCTTTCTGCCTGTAGGAGATGCGGCCTATTAGCGCGAGCTAATGTTGTTCCAAACAGCTGATTTAAATGGCGCGGTGCCGGCGCGTGGGTTTAGCCTTTAGCGGCGTACGCGGCAGATGTGCAGCGGCGTCACAGGGAGACGAGCTAATTTCTTTTCCATGATTTGCATAAAAAATGCAAACGTTTCCTCGGGGGGTTGAGGGGGTGGGGGTGGGGTTGATGTTCTGAGAACACAAACAGGTGGGCGGGGCTTGACTCGGTCGTAGCATCAGGAGGCGTCTGATGCTCACAGAACAAGCTCTGAATGGACTCTGCAGGAGAACCAGAACGGCGTGATGTCATCATCGCCATGGAGACGATTGAAGATCAATAACATCGCAGGAACGCCCACCAGACGTGGCGTCTGGTTTTGGCTCCTCCCAGTCGGATGAGAAGATGGAGGAACTGTCGGGTGAACGTCGTCACCTTAACCTGGGGGGGTCACACCAGCTGCAGATATGTGGTTACCATGGCAACCACGTTATGATGACACCTCTGGAATTGGGCGCCAGCGGCGACGACCACCCTGATCTGAGGTGAACAAGCAGAAGAACTCAAACACTTCAAACGTTCCTCATTACCTATTGTGACACCTGTGGCTCCGACCCCAACCCCAACCGGACTCCGCCCCCAAGGCCCGTGAAAATCCATCAGGTAGTTTTAGCGTAAACCTGCTGGAAAACAAACAAACAGGCGCCGCTAAAAATAAAAGCGCCAGTGCCTCCTCGCTTGGAGCGACCCTCCTCATCCTCATTGGTTTTGTGTGAAACATCGGCCGTCGCGCTCGCTTTGATGGGATTAGCAGCAGCTGTGGGCAGGAATTCTTTACATGTGTGTGTTTACACAAATGCCTTCTCGTGGACGTGCGAGCGAAACCCTCTTCCTGTGGGCGGCGACGGCCTACAAACCTGCAGGAAGGCACAGGTTTCTGAATGGTTCGTCAAGTGACCGCGTCGCACCTGAACGCCTCGTGATGGAACAATAAAGCTGCGTCCTACTTTCACTTTCTCCAGAAACTACTCATGACAGTTTTCAATAAAACCACAGCCCCCCCCAAACCCCTCACTCCACCCCTCCCCCCACAAAAATAATACTGCTTCCTTTGTGTACTTGTAATATATTCATAATGCAGGAAAGAGGCAGAGGATCAGGATCCAGCAGCCCGGTGGATATCAGATGGAATACATTCATGCGAAAAAACAATCCTGGTTTATTTCACAGGATTCACTTCGAGCTGCTCGGACGCCGCCGATGCTCGCCCGACAAACCGCCAGCGTCTGGTCCGCGATCACATCGTCTAAAGAACGGACGCCTCAACCAACAGGTCGGCGTTCGGCGACGGGTGATTCTGTCACTCGTAACCGAACGTGTGGAAACGGCGGCGCCGCAGCAGTCAGGGCGGCGTCAGCGGTGACGGGGAAATTACTAAAACAAAAAAAACTGCTGAAAAACTTCTGTCTTGACACAAAGCTACATAAATATTAAACATATGCTGCTTATAACAGGTTAGAACAGGTTACAAAACATCAAAGAACTTCAACAAAATGAGTGATAAGAAGTAAAAGAAGAAGAGGAGGAAGAACAAACATTTTATAAATCCCCTTGGGGACATTATTTTTATTTTTTATTTGACTGTCCTCTGGTCTGGTTCAGAGGTCAAAGGTCAGCCTGTAAATTCATGTTGGTCAACATAAATCGAGAAAAACCTGCGTCTAATAAGTCATCTGGGATGCGTGTGATTGATTGATCGGACCTATTGACCTATTGCTGAATCTCAGCGGGAACCTGTCTGATGATGATGACGATGATGACGGTCTTCATCCTGGTCCTGCATGAGAAACCAAACCTGTCAGCTTCGCTTTATTTACTGTATTATTTATCCCGTTTCTTTTTGGCTCTAAATTGATTTCTTCTTCTTTGACTACAACACACACACACACACAGACACACACAGACACACACACACACACACGGGTGATGGGAGCCGTCTAAAGATAGAACCCTCATCTAGCAGGGTGTAAAGTTGGTTTTTCAGAAACTAATTTCTGATGCTGCGTTTGAACTCCGTCTTAAAGCGGCGGCGCGCCCAAGATCTTTGATTTCTGCTCCCTCAGATCTGCGCGAGATGCGAACCTCAGAGATGAAACTTGTTTACCGAAGACCGACGCCGCATCAGAATCAGGTGCCGGCACCCCCACCCGGTTTTATTGATGCCCCACCTGCGTGTGGGCATCATCATCAGACGCGTCCCGAGCCAATCCTGGCCTCCGACGCGGAGCCGTGTTTACCGCCTGGTGCATCATGTGATTTAGAGGCGTGTTTGGAGTGGACTCCGCCCCCCACCGCCGTCGCCTCTAATCGCTCCTCGTAAATGTCAGGGAAATTTACCAGACGAGACCCCGGAGACCGAACGCTGGGCTGTTAGCTGTTAGCGCGCGGCGCAGCAGAAAGGTTGCGTGTTCTAAAGGATTGTTGCGTCGCTCGCGTTGACATTTCTTTGCGATTACGGCGGCTTTAACGCGAGCCACCAGATAATGTCAAGGATGGTCCGGTTCAGAGTGGCGTTCCCGCCGCAGATCCACTCCGTAATGGGATCTAGAATCTATCGGTGACGCGGGAAGCATCCCAACTCCTCGCTGAGAAAGATAACGAACTTGCAATTTAAAGGCCGTCTTCCCTCCTTGATTTCCCCGGAGAGCTTCAGCTCTCATCCCGCTTCTCTCCGGTCACCGGATGGAAAACCAACAAGAACCAAGGCAGTCACAGACTGAAACATCCTTGAACACCCTTGAATTCAAAATTTTACCCTGAACTACTTGCATAGGTCACAGATCAAAGCTAGTGCTCTGATCTACTAGCTAGTGGTCTTACTCACATTGGCCTTCTCCCTCGTCTTTATCTTATTCGTTTCCTGAGTGTACAAAAGTTGAAATTTGACCTACACCTAGTTTTTCTCAGGGTCAAGGTCATCATCTCATTTTATCCCCTTTGCTGCCTGAGTAATGTGCTTTTTGTTTCATCTTTTTGTCTGCAACGGTTTGCAAAGATATTTGGTGGACTAACAAACGAACGGATGAACACACGAACACTGACAATAACAATACATCACCGCTCTGTGAGCGGGATGTAACAACCATCCGGGGGTCACGATCGCCCAAATCCAGGAAGCAAGAAAACGCGTTGGATAAAAAAGCAGTTCGGCAGCATTTAGCTCAAACTCCTCTAAGGGTTCCAGTCCCACAAACACAACACCTGCCCGAGCATGTTTTATTCAAATGGGATTCAAACTAACAACCTCTTCCTGAGGAGCTCCTGGTTTCTCACAAGGAGCTGCAGGGAAGACTCGTTTTGTATTCAGGCCTTTAAGGTGAACCTCGTTAGCGCTAACAGCCTCAAATAGGCTAACAATTTGCCCCCGTTAGCCACCTCTTTGAATTACATGGAGCCAACTCCACCTCTGTCGGGGTAATTGATGCTCTCACTCGCTGCAGATGGAGGTGAGTAATGACGGCGTTCCTCCGCCGTGCTGTTTCCCCGTCCCGTAATGTCTCCCGCGGGAGCGATAATGGCATCGCAGACTGGCAGCCGAGCGCTAATACTCTCATCCTTTTATTACTTATGGAAACTGAAGTGACATTTTAGGCGGCGCTCAAAGCTCCAATCACAGCAGATCCCCCGAAGACGAAAAAGGAACACGGCGTCGCTTGAACGTTGGACAAATCAGAACGTTTCCTAGGTGTTCCCAAGACACACCTTTCCAGGTATGTCTCTGGCCTTAGCTAGGAGCAGCAGAGATGACCCAAACTGCTCCATCTTTTTTCTCCAGGAGACGAACCTGTGGTCGGAGAACCCGACCCCCCGACAGGAACATCGGCTGGCGGACGGCGTTTGAAGTGCAAATATCCTGCAAGTCAAAGGCCTCAGCCAAGAAGTCGGATAACATTTTTATCTATGCAAAAACAACTTTGATTTATTCCACACTTTATTTCCCTTGCGGAACAATGCTGGGGAGCTGCCAGCAGCGGATATGAGTAATGTCTTGTTTTTATGGTGTTGGCTTCAAGCTTTTCACAACGGCGCTAAGCTAGCGACAATCTGCGGGTCACAAAGATGGTCTCCAAGTTTCCGACGCTGTCCAGTACACTAAATCCATATTTACAAGTTAAGAAAGAAAAATTCACTAAACCTCTGGAGCTGAAAACAAGAAAAGATCCAAACAGATCGAACAAAAACTTTTGTGTCTCACGGAAGTCAGAGGCTCACAAAATGTAGAGCACGTCCGGATGCTGTCAACCAATAGAATGCACGTACGGTATCACGTGACTACCGACTAAAAATCCACGATGAGGTGAAGTTGCACATGTTGATGCGCGAGGGATTACAGTACTTTATATAGTGTAAATCTGCTACGCTAGCCATGGCTAGTGAGTCGCTAACAAGAATTACAGACTTTACGACTTATATACGTATGTATAAAATGTAAATCTGCTAACATTAGTTGTGGCTATTGCTAACAACTTCCTCAGAACCACACTTGTATACCTATGATGTAAACCTGCTCATGCTAACCATGGCTAACTTGTTACTAACAACTCCCCAAGACCTAAACAATTTCAGACCATAAACGTAAAAATTAGACTCATTCAACGTGTTCAAATAAAATACAAATCTGGACAAAATTAGCTATTCGAGTCGAACATAATGTTTGCCCCACCCCTCCGTTGGACGATATTAGGAAGCTGACATCCCAGCCCCCCAGGAGATCTAGGATGTTTCTGCTCGTGTTTCAAGGCTCGCTCAGGAAAAAAAGCTTGATTTTCTGTTTCTCTGCATGTGTGGGCGTTTGATTCGTCAGTCAACACGTTTGATTAGCCGACGGCTAACGAGCAAAGAGGAGCCAACAAAGAATGAGCTGTTATGAGCTGCAAACAAGTTCTGCTTCCATAGGAGGCTCGGGTTCGACACTGCATCACGTTTTAAGAAAAAACACGCAACTACAAACAAGCAAAAGACAACAACGACATGACAGATCTATATGTGCCTTCATGCTCCCGGCATCATGAACAGTAACATGAGAACATATCGCTATGGCGAAGGCAAGATGAAAGACAACCAACAGAGGACACAGCTGCAGGCTGGTGTGGGCGGACGCACAAAGAGCTTCGGCCAAGGGAAAGGTTAAAGGTCACAGCTGTACAAAACGGGCACAGAAACTGTCCTGCAAAAGGTCTGTATGCTACGTGCTCAACATGTGCTACGTGCTACAGATATACTACATGCTCAACATGTGCTACAGATATGCTATATGCTCTACATGTGCTGCAGGTATGCTAGATGCTGACGGTATGCTACATGCTGTAGCTTTACTAGCTGTTGTAGCTATGCTAGCTGTTGTAGCGATGCTACACCTGACAGATGCAGTGGGTGCGTTTTACAGTAAAGCCTGGATTTCAGAGACTTCTTCACCATCCGACTGTTTTCTGATCCAAACCACAGGAAATGCAAACGTTTCCTGCTGCGGTGGAAACCCGAGCCACAGGAGCAGCAATCAAACCCCTCACTTCACGGGAAATTGATCAAGAAGAAGTTTTAGAGGTCGATAAAAAGCGTAAAATTGATCCAAACAAATTGTTTTGATGACATGCTGCCTGTATCAGATTTCCTTTTGTCGTTGCGCACTAACATCTCCATTAGCAACCATCACATTGTAGGACGACTATCTTACGACTGCAGGAACGGACGTCAGGTGAACAATGCTAACGATGCTAACGACACCGTGTGGCCGAAAACTGCACGCCAATCGTAACAGGTGGATATAAATCAAGGAAACACACGTTCTAATATTAATTCTGCACAAAGTGGGCGCGGCGGTTCAGTAATAGCTCATTATTTGTGCCGCTAACACTTTCAAAGTACTACATGTTTAAAACAGCGTTGAAGTCCTCCGGTGAGCCGGCAGCCATTCATCCCCTTCATGAATTACACATGAAACAGCTTCTGCCATTCAAACAGACCTTCTACTTTTTTTTTTTCCAGGCCATTATGTAAATTTATTTCCAACATTTTTGACTCGTTTATCATTCGGGGTAACTGAAACTGCTTCCGATGGTCAAATATTGGTCCACGCTGAGCGGTTGTTTACCAGCGGATGCCTCGGAGATGCTCCGGAGACCCGACGCCGCTCCTCCACAGATAATGAGGTCTGTGATTACCATCCTAATAAGCATCAACAAGAAATGAGCGATGGCACGCGACGCATCGGCAAACAGTACCCAGAAAAGAGTATCAAGGAATTAAGTTCACCCGGGAAGGGAGCGATAATCTCATGAAAATTCAATTAGCCCACTTAAGAAATGGATTATGCGCATAGAAATAAAATTAGCACTGATAGGAAGGGAAATAAAAGCGTGGAATTAACGCGGGAATCATTCCAACGCTTCTGCCTCTGGTTGTGAATCGACCCATTATTAACCCGATCCTGAACCAATCACAACACATCCAAACACAACATAATATTTACACGTTCATTCAAATGAGGAGGAGGAGGAGGAGTTTGTTCAGGAATCGACCAATCGATCGATCGGATCAATCAAATAAAACCCTGGTCTTATAAATAAGACAATTTTGTGTTCCGTTTCATTCATTTTCTAGAACTTCAGTAGGATTCAGTTGTTGGTTCTTCACCTTAAATTCTAGAATTATTACAAATCTCCCAAAAATTGAATGAATCAAAGTTGAATGAATTAAATATTTGAAATTTGTGAAGGTCCAGATGTTTCGCGCTTATACAAAATAAAACATAGTATACGAAAAAAAACACTAGAAATGTAATCAATCCCTCCCCTTCTCCAGGTTATTGATTCACGTCCTTATTGATCTGAATCTATACTGGAATCAATTTAGTAAATTTATCTGAATATTATATTTACTACCTTTAATCTTTGTCCAAACATAAAAATAAATCCATGACTGATCAGCAAATATTTTAAGCAACCAAAAACAAATTGATTACTGATACACATCTGATCATATTTACATTTCATGATAGAATATGTAGTATATAAAACATTCATGGAAGATAATGATCAATAAATAGACCTTATTTTTATGCACATATACATGTAAACAACCCCCACGGTGCACCTGAATGTTGTATATCCACATATTTACATTATTATTTACATAAAGATGAAGTGGTTGGTTTGTTTTTGCTACGCTTTAGATGGTAGGTGCCTTGACGACCAGATGCTGGTCGAGCCGTTTCCATGGAGGTATGTACGAGGTGACAGATCAGGAGGAGGATGCTAAAATATGTATGTCTGGACTGAGAACCGGAGGAAGGCCTTCAATAATAGATGGAGCGCCTATGGATGCATCCACGCGACGCTTCGTTTCAAAACAAGCATCTGGGATTCCAGATTAAAGTGGATTTATAATCTGCGACCAGATCCCAACTCTTTCAAATCATTTAATTCCAAGCTTCTTTAGTTGAACTAAACTGCTGTAACTTCCCGTTTCCTTGTTGAGGAAGGAAGAACATTCTGTGTTTTAAGTTTCCAGAAGATAACTTGTGTTCTATTTGTTGAAATAACTTTAAATCCAATCGGATGACCGCCGTCGACTCGCCAACCTTTTGCTAATGCTGGCTAGCATTTCAAACAAACACGGCTCTGCTAATGAGCGTTAGCATTGGTTTAGAGGAGAAAAGCTGGTGGTGAATAAAAACAAGTTGAGTGGCCCTCAGATCAGCCCCCCATTGGCCCCCACCACCTCATTCAGACCTCTCCCAAAGTGAACCTCGCAGCCCTGTTGCTCATTTACACATCACTACCTCCATTGTTGTTTCTTTATTTTTGTTTTTTTTCTTCCCATCTGGCTCGTGAAATAGAATAAAACCGACCGTAGCACCAAAGCAGCAGGTTGAAAAGACGGCGTCGAGATCTGAGGCTCGCAAACAAAAGCACTATATTTGGCGCCGGGCTTCGAGGAGAGCGCTCATAAATTATTTTAGTTGAATTTAAGGTTATGTTAATACGACCTCCCTTCTTGTTTTTTGGCAGATCGTCATCCAGCCGAGGTTTTGTTTCGACGTTTTATAATGAGACACATCTGGAGCGTGAAACTGAATCATGCCTCGCCTCTCGACACCCCCGGTTCACCTCCCGTCCTCCAAATTGCACCAACTGACGAGATGAAGCCGGACCTTCACGGGTCCTTCAGGGACACGTTGGTCACTTTGGGACTGAAGAACGCTCCACACGTCCTTCCTCAGCCAACAAATGTTTGGACGGGATTGAGACGAAACTGGCAAACCCTGCCAGCTCCTGGTTTAGCGAGCTGCTAAGACGGGAAACGTCTGATAGACCTCATGCCGGCCAACGGCAGCGAGAAACATCCGTCTAAACATGAAGGTAATTTATATTCTGTCCTAGTTTAGTTATTCATAGTTCTGATTGTTTCCTGCTTCACTTCCTCAAAGAACTTTTAAATTGACTTGTTCAATCTCTGTGTTATGAGACAATTACTGTTACTTCTATTGTGAAATACACAATTATTTTTAACGTCATGTTGAGAAAGGCATTCAAGGTACATGACAAATACAGTATTTTTTTTTTTTTAAATCACATTTACACTGATAGAAGGGGAGGAGTGGGACTGTTCAATTTATAACTATTAAGCTGACATAAATAACATTTCCTTTCCAGACACAAACCAAACTTCAAGATTCCACTTAATTTTAGGCGACGTTACATCAACATATCTAAATTACGTTGATACCACATGAAACCTTTAGGTTATTACCTAGGTTAGAGTTACCGTTTTGTTTTACTCCCGTTCCTCAAGGGGATGTTTTGGGGTCTTACATTTTACCACCGATGCTGTTAAAAGTTAAAGATTTCACGTGAATTATTCATTATTGCTGACTCGTCTGAACTGCCCTCCTGCTGGTATCAGAGGTTCATTCATCTACAGGTTTTAAACTCCACAACATAAAGCATGCATACTTCACACATGTGCTATATGACTGGCGCACGCACACACACACACACAATTGTGTGGTGTGTAAAGCTTCTCCTGAATCAACTATAAGTAGGACCTGACTCCTGGACACTCCACCTGTTACCTTGGCTGAAAACACAGAACGCTTTAATGATCAGAGTTGGGTTCGTTCACTCCGACAGAGGATCCTGTATTTTCCTCTAAGGGTTCATCAACAAACAGATTTCTTTAGTCGTGTTATCACACATCTCAGTCAGAATGAAAATGTTCATTTTTAGATTGTTCATTTCAAAGTAATATTTATAGCTTATTTAGAAGTCGTAAACACACGCCCACACCTGTTAACTCAAAGCCGGGTGTATTCAGAACCTCAAGACTAGCGTCTGATCAAGAGGAAGATGACGAGTTTTGTTCTGTATCCTCAGATATGAACAAAGAACCCAACACAGACCAAACTCTCCAACTAGCACACAACCTAAAGGTTTGCTCGATGACATCAAAGCTACAACATTCAAGCAGACGAATCCACTACAGCAGATTTTACCACGAAGGCTCTCGAACAGGAAGTGACCACAGCTACTTTAGGGAACGCGTCACAACATCATCTTCCAAAAACATTTCCATGTCAACGACAACATGAGTCCTCTTTATTTGCTGATGATTGTGTTTGAGCAACACGATTTGTAACTTCAAAATGTTTCAGGATTTTATTTACTATACATCAGCTTTAGTGTCTTTCTTTAGGCAGTATTTTAATCGTTTTTGTATTTTTTCTTTCACTCTCACACATCAAAGTGTAACGGTCTAAACCTGCTGTTTCATGGCTTTTCCAGTGACAAAATCGATATTGTCAGTGAAACGACGACTATGCGGTGATATCTCCGCTGTCGTTAATCTATCCACATTCATCTCCTCTCAGGTTCCAACTCTCGGCACGTCGACCACTTCAGCCACAGGAAACTGGCTGAAATCCACCTGCTACCAGCTGCAACCTCACCAGGGGAAAGGTGGTTTTGGAAAATTTGCACAACAATGAGTGACAAGAACGTCACCATTAAGAACGAAAAGCCCTGATGAATACCTAAACGAGGTAGAATAGCATGGAAAAGGAAATGACAATATAACATCATCTACCCCCAAGTAAAGCAGAAACTCTTCCACTCAAGCTCTGTTGGAATCATCCATGGAGACCTCAAGCTCGAAAACAGGACGTTAGTGACTCACAGACAGGAGCTAGACATCGACTTTGGCGTGGACGGTGACGCCACAGCTGCCAGCGAACCCAAACACATCCCAACCAGTTGTCACAGGTGAGAATCTGGACGTGTCTGAAATCTTCCAGACACGTCTCCTACTGGTTGCTGGGAAAATCAAACGAGTATGAATCGTGGCTCAGTAGAGCCGATAAAAATAAAAAATACCTAAACTGTTCTTTTCTTCCTTCAGGGCTGCAGTCGTCGTCGGTGCTCGTTTCCCAGACGTCTTCTCTGGGACGTAAAACTGTAGAATTTTACGACAGGCATCCTGGTGGCATTTTTTGGACTCTGAAAACCGAATGTCTTTCTGAGGCCCTTAGAGAAATGAGACTTCAGGGGCCCAAAACCTTCTGTGTCACTACTACTGCCAATGAAGAATCTTTTCTATGCTTCTTTGCAAAAATCTTTGAAGCGATGCTTCACCTCGACTCTGAAGCGCCTCATTGGCTGCTGACGGATCCGTTCATGCTAAGACCATCCACCGATCATTTGAGTGCTTTCCTGATGATGCCCTCCATTAACGTCCAACTGGATTGTTGGTTGTAGACGTCCAGTACAGGTCATGCTGATGTCACTTCCTCATGCGTGTCCTGGTGGAGCTTTTCATTGACCCAACAGACGTCTAAGGAAGATAGATTTTGACGATTGGGTCGCTGCAGGAGATCACCTCCGGTTCCACCGACCTCCTGGAGAACCTTCCCTACTGCACTTTGTCCTCCTGATAGTGACGCTGATGCGAAATTGCCTTCATTCCAACTGGGCTAGGGAGAAAAAGAAAAAGAGATGAGGGAGAGGAGACTCACAATGAAGGGTTCAAGTCATCAGAGCCACACTCAGATCATTTAGTCAGGTGTAAAAGGAGATTTGTAGAATCTAGGAGCTGTTAGATGAGTTTACATTCTGTTGTTTTCCAGTTATTTAACATATTTATCAGATTACAGGTGTTTCAATGAGGATTCACCTCCATTACTACGTACGTCGTTTAGACCCCCAAACAGGAATTTCATCCAACATTGGCATTTGGTTGGGTGTTAGTTTTGGACCCTGTACACAAGTTAAACCCTGTCACTTAGTTAGATTTTCCTTATCAATAACTTTTATGTATGTGAACACATCAAAACCCATCCAATAAATTAATGAAATTACAGTTTGAACCGTCCTCTCTTCTTTGTTAACGCAGTTACCTTCATGTCCCCTGACTGCATCCCTAAACTCCTCAGTTTTCACAAAGATAAAATGTGAATTGTCATTTCGAGAAAAAGGAAAAAAAATTCAAAACATATAAAAATAAATAAAATGTTTCCTGTTTCCAGATGAACTAGACAACCAGCTCCCATTAGCACATCAGGAGGTGTTAAATCAGCAGAGAGGAGGAAACCACTCCTGTTAGAACACTTCACTGTAAAATGCAGATGGAGGTTCGTCATCTGGGAACAAAGTTACGCGTTCAGTGCTGCAGCAATAGAATCAACTCCATCCCCAGAGCGATAAGCAGACATCAATCTGGAGGAAGCAGAATGATTTCACGCTGCTGACCCCCCCAGTTCCCCCCCAGTTTATGCATATGCAGGATGCAGTCTGTGCATTATGAACACTCGGTGGATTTTTATTCCCACCGCAACTGTTTGAAACATTCCTCAACATGAAAACCCACTGGTGCCAAAACCATCAGGGGCATTTTTATTGAGGGGAATCTGTTTTTAAAATAAAACGATTCCATTTGTTGTTTGTGGTTCAGGCTGATTGATTAGGATTGAGCCCCGTCTTTAAAGCAGATATTGACAAATTATGCTCTCTATACATGGTGCACAGTCTAAAGACCGGGACGCATTACAATAGCTAGAAGGTCACATGACTATTTTCCCAGTCAAACAGGCCTTAATTGGGGTAAACAACAAACACTAATGGATTCATATCCGTCACCAAACATTTAAATCTGATGTTTTATGGAACACTTTAAAGTAAAATCTGGACAGACTCAGTTACACATGAAGCCCTGATGGATGACGATGAAACTGACTTCTGAAGCAGATCCAGCTGGATGGGTGGACCAATCCGTCAGTTGTGATTTGACGATCTTCAATCGGTTACAACAATAATTGCAAATTGGATTCAGACACAATTTTAACTGAGACTGTTAAAGGAACTAACGTCATTAAGAGAAGGATTTTAAAAGATTCCTCCAGCTGCAGCGGCGTTTGAGTCACGGCAGCGGGATGAAGTGAACAAGCATCCCAAAATACGACAGGAAGGACGGTGGATGAATAGTTTACATTCTGACCGGTGGTTCCCCTTCACGCTGGCGCTGAGCAGGTGTGTTCACCTCCGCTGGAAGGACACCTCTGGTGGAGGATCCGGAGAAGAAAGCCGGACGCAGCCTTTGAACATGCTTTTAAATATTTCAGACAGCGTTGATGCGATCAGACGCGGCGCTGGCGGAGGCCGTATAGATCTCCGGTTGTAACCTCACACCAAATCAAAGCCATGGAGACAGACTTTGAAGTTCACATGCAATGACCTTGAAACACATTTTGAAACGCTCCATTGTTATTGAACAGGCGACAGAGATAGCACAGACGATGGCGGTCCGGTCTAATCAATGGAACGTGTGTCGTCGCTGCATATTAAAAACCTGGAACAAACAGCGATGGCTGGAAAACCTCAAAGGGGATTCGAGCTACAAATAAAGATGTTGATCTGAGGGAAGGGAAGGTGTGAGTGTGTGTTTACACCAGCAGGAAGCAGCTCTCAACATGACGATGTGATGACAAACGTATGTCTATGTGTGTGTCTTGTATGTTTTCAATCAGACGAAGCTGCAGATGACATTTAAATGATATAAAGAAAAAAAAGCCACCTGAGCACGCTACGTTCACCAGCTGAAACGACTTAACTCTGGTTTTTAAGCTTTAATTTGGTTCCACTACCACGACTTCTCAAGTGCGGCTCCAATAATGAGGAACCAAAAAAAAAAAATCAGGAATAAGCAGAACAAACTTATTTATTCCCGCTGACCGGATCAGGTTTGAGTCACAACAGAGTGAAGAATTTGTTGTTCATGAACTCAGTGACTGCAAAAAAAACCAATGCAGTCAGAGACTGTAACATCCCACGACACCCCTGAATTCAACATTTTACCCTGACCTACACATTTTTGTGCCTCTCGCTTCCTGAAAATGTTGCTTTTTGTTTTGTGATTATACCTCATCAGGTTTCAGAGATATGTACTTAAAGAGGAATTCCTCGCAGTTAATGCATTCCAGGAACCACACACGATTAACAAATTCCTCAATAGAGCGACAAACTATTTATCTTATTATTTACAGTAATTTAAACATTTATGACCCTCCCATACTGATATTAAACCACCTTCTATCTGTATTACCTTTTCCCACAGTCCGATAGACTGTTTAAAGCACTTTTGTGTCTCACAGAAGACCGACTCACAGAACGTCGCACACTTCCGGATGCCGTCAGCCAATAGAATACGCGTACGGTATCATCTGTGATGAGTACAAAAATTTTTATTTGACTTTGACCATGTCATTTTTATTTCCTTTGCCGCCCAAGTAATGTGCTTTTTGTTTCATCGTTCTATCTGCAAAGGTTGTGAAGATATTCGGTGGACGAACGGACGGACAGAGAGATGGACCAACACACAAACACTGACCATCCATCACTGCTTCATGGGATCTAACAAGCACCAAAATCAGGTGATGAGATGAACTTATCATAATAAAGTGTTCCTTGACCACATGTAAAAAACCCCAGAACACTGATTTTGTGTCCGATCAGCAGTAGTGACTGGTTTATCGTGATACTACTTTATCTTAGCAGCTGGGTTTCCTGCAGGATTTCCTGCCAAGAAGCATCAAATGTGATCCAACTGCACCTCAAGTGTGAAAAAGCTTCAAGCGGATTGACCGGGGTTGAAGCCGCGATCTGCCGACCTCGGTTTTCTTGTAAATAAACACGGACAGACATTAATGGACCATCGGCCTTTCTCTGTGTGACTCCACTCCGCGTTTGACTCCACGTTTCATCTCTAACACAAAGGGGCAGCCCAAGTCTTCACTTTTAATGAGATCCCTGAGGGTGTGGAGTCAGGTGCACCGGGGGCCCCCGAGCGCCAGCCTCTCTGTTCACGGAGCACAAAGGACACCAGCAATTTTCACAGCGTGTTGAACCCGACGCTCGCAAAGCATAACTGGTGAATAACGGGTCAGCCAGCGCTTCAGGAAGTGGTTACTTAAATTTAAAATCTATTTCTAACACAGTCGTACGTTTGACACGAGTTAGAGGGATCATTAATTTGATTTTCCGTCCCTTAAATTAACTGTAACATCAGTTTAGAAGTCATATTGGCTTCATCTGACGTGTTGTAAAATACAGTATATCGAACATCTATTAGATCTGAAGCTCATTTATTCCAATTAAAGCACAAGACCCACGTCTGTTCAGGCACCTCGATAAATCCACAAAAAAAACACATTTACGGCATCAAATATGGCTCGATTAGGAGACATAAGGAGGAGGTTGTGAAGTCCAGTACCTGGTAAACAGGAAGAGGCTAATGCAGCGCTAACCAGGTGAGCATGAAGACGGAGGCAATTTTAAAAATCATTCTTTTTTCTTCTTCGTTGAGTTTCCTGCTACGCTGATGATGTTTCATTGTATTTCAAGGACTAATTTCTCTTTCGGGGAACTGCGAGAAGAGAAAGACCTGAAGGTTCACCTGAACAAGCCCGACACTGACAGGCCGATAAAACCTCGTCTCGTTTGTCTCCTCTTTTAAAAAGACAACGCCGTCATTAGAACCACTTCTGTCAGAATGAATTCGCTCCGCGTGACACAGAGGCTTCGAGGCGGAACCGACGTACTGTACAACCTGCTGCTAACGCTGGAACAAAGGATCACAGCGGACGGCATCCCACGTAATGACACCTTTACTGTCACCCCCCCAAGAGTCAATCGAAGAGACATCATTAGCTGGAAGCTGTGCACCAATAAAGCCGCAGCCAATTCTATATTCACAACTGTACTTAGCCTTCATTAAAAGTTTCTCAGACATCAAGTGAGGATTATTTGCTGCCCTTTTCTGTGTTTTGTAGTAACTATAAATCCAACCAGCGTTGATTCTTTTAATCGGAATGATGTCCTTACAGACACAGATTACCTTCGATATCATCTGAGTAATTCAACAAAACAAGTGTTTATTTCATTAAGATGCTCACGGTTGTAAATGGCAACCAACTGCTGGAGGAAACGCCTTCAGTGGCAGTGGTGGACAACATCTTATAATCAATCTGTTGTTTTCTTCCTCCATGTAAATATAAAATCAGCATCTTTACCCACACCCACTTCCTGCAGCATCCAAGTTTCACTTCTTGGAAAACACGCAATTATTGTGAAATATTGAACTGATTTGACTTTCAATCAGCTTCAGATTGGAGTGGAACATTTTGAAAGCTTCCAATTATCTCATTATATAAATGGGTTAATTTTCCCGCGCCCCTCAGGTACAATACATTTCCTCGCTAATATGAAATATGGAAATAAATCACCCACCCCAGATTTACAGCTGGCATCAAACCCCAGCTCATTATGTGTTATCGCACGCGTTTGGAGTCACCTTGAGACATTTGCTTGTGGGACAACTCAGTTTTAATCACATTCATTCGCTGAGAAGTCGTCAACTCCATTCTGGAATGACCTTCTTGTTGTTCCTGAGAGAGCTCACCGGCGGTCCGGAGAAGGTCAAATATTTATAAGCCTTCATATCAGGACTGAGATGTCAGGAGTGACAGGAGGCAGCTCAGGTTGATCCATCAGGGAAAAAACAAAGGACATAGGCAGAATGGCATCATGGGTGTTTTTTTTTTCAACCGAATGCAGAAACATTCAGCAACAGGGTGATGTTTTCAAGGTTTATTCACGTAAAAGTGCCTGCCGTCACACACAGGGAAATGAGATGCAGGCTTAATTTAAGGTTATGTGTCTGTGGAAGTTGGAAATTTTTGGTGAAGCAAATCCAAACATTGCCAAAGGCATTTTCAATTTTAGAGATTTTAAAGTATTATTACTAAAATTATATTAAAAATAATGAAAACAAGCCACCCCCACACAAGAGGATCCACGATTCGTTTGGAAAGACGTTACTGAAAACTCGCGTCCCACCTTGAATACATGAACCGAGTCCACTGGATGAGGTCAGCATTGCTATGCTAATCCTCTGGATAGATTAGCATAGCAATGACATGGTCGGGTTCAACTAAAATGTCATTGATTTTTCTCAAATCCATGTTGTGTTTCCATTATCCAATTATTTCATCCAAAAAACATTTTAGCCATTTATTTTTTACATTTTAATCAAAAAATCAACTCTTCTTGCATTTTGTTAACACAATGGCATTCCGGGAGCACGGAAATAGTAATTTCTGACTAAACAACTGTACTGTCATGGGTAGAGAACAAATAACACCTCTGACAGATGTCTGTGGCTCCTCATTTATCCGTTTTAACAGCTCTTTTTAACGAATTTTTCCCTCACAGTCTGATTCAAACAATGTTCTCAGGATTCTCTGATGTAAATCTGCCGCTGTGGGGTTTATTTTTAAAGGGTTCCAACATCGACTGCAATGTCACAGAACAAAAGCAGGACGATTCTTCACGCCTCCTCAAAGTCAAGCAGTAACACCGATAATGAAGCCGGTGGATATTTAAATGGATCCAGTTTAAACACTTCCTTTGCGGCTTCTGCGCCAAACAACACTTGGCCCCCCACTGGTTGTGTTGACAGGCGCATTCAGCCTGGAGCGCCCCCTCCCACTGCGGTAACGGTCGTGTTGGTGGACGCTTGCATCACACAGATATGTTTGACTGATTATTGCACAAACTGCCAGCGTGGTTTTAATCTGCATTTAAAATGTCTCCTCAACCTGCCAGCAGTAGAAAGGTTCGTCTCAACGGGACGCCAACAGAAGCACCGACGGCGTAAAACTGACTCCAGATCAGCAGTCAGGAAACCAGACACCCTAAAAATATGTCCATTAACGACAAAAATGTTTGGGTTCCATCTAAACGTCAGTGTGGACCATTAGTCTTCAACGATGCTACAAAGACACTGACGTTACTAAAGATACTTTTTCATTTCACCCCATTAGTCAAGATTTTAGACCAAAGTGTTGATATTTCGTCTTTTCTGAGACGTCAGTTATTAACATTTCAGTCGAGGTAGTGGAGACACAACCAATATTTCTGGTCATTTTTCTGAATTTCATTGATTACATCTCGTCTGAATCAGATACGGCTTTAATTTGAGCACTGAGAAGTAGAAACAGTAAAAAAAACTAAACTGATTATAAAAATGCTGAAGGTGGGAACAGGCTAGACCACATAGTGTAATATTTAATAGACTTTCCATATTTTAGGCTTTGTTTCTAACTGTAGAACCTAATTTTCCACAGTCAGCAAGAAGGACAAATAAATGTATTGGTTGGCAGACTGATTCTGATAACATAATATAACTGAGAATTAAATAAATCATATTTGACGAATAATGTAAACATAATATGGAAAAAGCAATCAATCTTGATGCATCTCACACAATGGAAAAATTGTTTTTTTTACATAACTTGATAATTATGTACACAGCTGGGAAATAACAGGTTAAAATACTGGAAATAAATCCTGATTCAGCAGTTATGGCCGGCCCTAATTATACCTTATCTCAGTGAAACTGGAAACTAATAAATATAAACATTTTATGGAGTGGACATTTAATGTTCTCAAAGACACAGACAGTCTTTGTGAACCAAGACGAGGATTAATTAGATGTTAAACTTCAGATGCTTCATCAGCTGCTTCTACACTGAAGTAAAATATACGACACTTTCGTTTTGCACCCTCATGATGTCACTGCATTAACATCTTTTTCTTTTTGCAGAAGCATCCACATTAGAAGCCTGATGTTGGTTTTATTTCAACATGCGGTCACTGTGATCTTCTGTGGTCCAGACCTCCTCTAAATGAGGTCTCGGTGACCCTCCTCTTCCTCACCTCTACACTCAACACCTGGAGGA
>NC_090795.1:895000-912500 GCF_040054535.1 Antennarius striatus | reverse complement strand
ACACACACACACACACACACACACACACACACACACACACACACACACACACACACACACACAGTGTTAATTGGGCTGCTTGTTGTCCTGATGAAGCTGAACATAATCACCTCTAATTAGTTTGTGTTGAATAAATGACCTAATAATAAATTAAAAAGCGCTTCATTACATTCATTCAGATAAACGACGAGAACAACCGGAAAGGGGGGGGGGGCTGTGGTCTCTATACATTCATTATTAATCCTTATATTCTGCTTTTCAACTCTAAATCCTAATAATAACATTATATGAAAAATCAAAGTAAACCTTCATTAAAGATTCAAACATCTAATTTAAAAAAATAAACCGTTTGTCTTCAAACTGAATTCATTCAAAGTCCAACATTTGATGCATTGATCAATTAACTGATAGGAACGTTCCTCTGCTGATCAATCCTCACATTAAAGTAAGAAATAAATCGTTAAATTAAATTAAAACGGTTATTGTCTTTAAATGAATAATTGACGACTAAAATAAATCGTATTTCTGTGATTTAGCTCCTGTTTTAGCATCACAGCTGATAGTAAATTATCCAATCAATAATCAATAATCGGTCTATATATTGAATTAATAAGTCACAATGATTAAAATAAACATAGAATAAATCTCCTCTGGTTTCAAATTGATGTTCGAGTCAAATGTAAAATTTAAAGTCGCTCCTAAGCTCCGCCCAGTCAGTTGGATGCCTGCAGCTGATTGGCTGTCAGTGCCGTCGCTAACTGTTATCTGAGCGCACACGCGTGTCCCTCCAGGCCACCGTAGCTATCACACCTCATTAGCATAATCGTGCCCCCCCAGGACAGAATGTGTGTGTTAGCGTTAGCCGCCAGCTGAAAGTGAACAGCTGTCAGCGCTAGCTGTCAACGCTAACGTTAGCACATTAGCTTCAGCAGGTCCCTGATGCGTTCGCCGCCGGGGGGGGTGAGGATAGAGCCTGACCCGCCTGATGCTCTCAGACGGCGGTGCGTTCACTGTCCGGTGGGACATCGCTGCTGTCCACCAGTCTGACCAATCAGCCTGGCGTCCACGCCCCCTCAACCAATCACAGAGCAGCGTACTTCATGATGGAGGCGGTACGTACAGGCGATGATGTTGCCGTAGCGATTCTTCATGCGGTTTTCGTCCTTTTTGGCCGAGTCCCACGGAGCCGACTGGCCCTCGAAGAAACTCTGAGGAGACAAAGAGACGGGATTGGTTCAAAACCAGTGACGACACACCCCTTCATTAGCATAAATTGACTTCCTGTCATCTTGAACACACAGACACTCCTTACATGGTCGGCGTAGACGATTGCGTCCAATTATGAGAAAAACGCTCAGAATCAATCTGTCTGTCTGTCTGTCTGTCTGTCTGTCTGTCTGTCTGTCTGTCTGTCTGTCTGTCTGTCTGTCTGTCTGTCTGACTGTCTGTCTGTCTGTCTGTCTGTCTGTCTGTCTGTCTGTCTGTCTGTCTGTCTGTCTGTCTGTCTGTCTGTCTGTCTGTCTGTCTGATCCTCAGTCGGTTTCCCGGGTCGCTCATTAAAATGCCTGCAGACAGATGTGTGTGACAGCCGTCTAACAGCCCCAGACATCCATCAAACCCAGAGGTGAGTGATGTCATACACACACACACACACACAAACACACACACACACACACACACACACACACACACACACACACACACACACACACACACACACACACACACACACACACACACACACACACACACACACACACTGACTGACAGTGAAGAACAAAGGGAGGGAAAAAAGTAAAAAACAGAAGAATGAACTAACGACTGCACTATCTCACTGGCGCTAGTGCTAATGCTAATTCTAGTGTTAATGCTAGTGCTAATGCTAGTGTTAGTGCTAGTGGTAATGCTACTGCTACCTCCTGGGAACAAGCCCGTATTTAACGCGACTGGTTCTGATCAGACCCGGCTGATCGATATCTGATAGAAGCAGCTGATTGGTTCAGGAGCTCTGCAGAACCAATCAGCTGAGGAACAAGTTCTGATTGGATGATGTGTTCTGAACCAAACAAGTCGGGTTCCTGACAGGGTTAAGGTCTGATTCAGGAGGGAACCGGGTACTATGACAGTCTTTGACTCTGCTCCCAGGACCTGAAGGTCCAGATGTTGTCAGTTGGGTTCCGGTGATGTCATCGGTTTGATTTGATTTGATTGGTTTGTTTCCTGGACTCGCCGTCTGTCTGTTCCAATCCTTTTCCTGCTCCCCTCACACAGTTTTGATCCAAACACACAGGAATCAAACAGAATCGTTCTCCACAAACATGCTCTGGGCAAACGCTGGAGGTCCGACCGTCAACCAGCACCTGGTGCCGCCCACTCAGGTGGCGACGACGGCCTGCTTCACACGGAACCGGAGGTTCCACCATGTTGGGATTTGTTTACTAGAACCAACAAACCCCTGACGTCGACTTTCAGGCGTCAAGTGACTTCAAATCGCCCAGCGTTTGCCCAGCTTAGAGGAAGTGCACAGAAACACGGTGAACCAGCCTCAGTTTGCTTCTCATGCTACGTGTTAGCCGCAGCGCTAACCGTCTGTTTCTTTAATGGATAATTAAAGAAGAGCAATTTAACGGCACTTCCTGTTCTGGGAGGAAACAGTCGGCTAACGCTGACTCAAACTCAAACACGACGCTAATGCAAACTGTGGCTAGGAGAATCTAAGCTAACAGAGCTACAGAGCTAATGTGTCTGTGTGTGCTGGGCGTTAGCTAGCGTCTAGCTTCTAATCTAGAACACATGATGTTAAGAATGTGAAGGTGTCTTACCTCGTTAAGCTGTCCAATCAGATTAATTATAAAAGGGAAGCATGGAGGGAGATAACAATCGTCAGCTAATCGGCTACGTAGCACTTCACATCAGGAATCAATCAATAGATCAATCGCTGGCCTCATCATTATCTAGATAAGAGTTTAATCTATTCCTTCAAACACATTTATTCTAAAAATCCCCAAAATTTTAAAGAATAAAAACAATTTAACGCGTTTATTTTACGCTAAGCTAACGTTGACGTGTCCCTAAAGGTCTCCCTTGATGCTAACTGTCGCTGTGCACACGACTCAACACGAATGTTTGTGTCGCACAAGAAAACAGCTGCGTTAGTTACACAAGTAATCAGATTACAAAAGCAGAAGAAACATTTCACATCATTTTCATGCATTTGGATCAAAATTCAAGAAACCTTTCAAACCAGTTTCCAGTAACTCCAGTGTGACCAGACCGGAGTCACACCGGATCAGGACTTCAGCAAAGTTGTGTTTAAAAATTATTCATTCAATGTTTTGTAGTTTTTTACTTTTGACAGGTTCGAATTTCTGTTCTACGTTTTTAGTGGTTGAGTAGAATTTTCAAATGAGAAATTTCAGAAAAAAACAACAACAAACAAAATCCAGTTATTGATCCACTTATTGATCTGTGTCCGTTTCAAATGTGGTCGACGCCCATGCACTTCCATGTTGAGGCTGCTGGGAACATTCTGGGCTGCTGGGAACATTCTGGGCTGCTGGGAACATTCTGGGCTGCTGGGAACATTCTGGGCTACTGGGAACATTCTGGGCTACTGGGAACAATCTGGGCTACTGGGAACATTCTGGGCTACTGGGAACATACTGGGCTACTGGGAACAATCTGGTTTGAAACCATCGTTTAACAAACAGACAGACGGAGAGTGTGACAGAAACAGAAATGGTGAAAGAACTCACCGCTAACTTTCTGCAAATGGAGGGTGAAAATACTCCGATTGTGTGTGTGTGTGTGTGTGTGTGTGTACTCAGTATGTATAATGGATTAGCCCAGAGGGCAGCCCGCTAGCACACACACACGCACACACACACACACACACACACACACACATACTAGCTACTCCCTGTTTTGGCCCATTAGCTAGAGGGAAGATATATAATGTATGTCTGTGTGTGTGTGTGTGTGTGTGTGTGTGTGTGTGTGTGTGTGTGTGTGTGTGTGTGTGTGTGTGTGTGTGTGTGTGTGTGTGTGTGTGTGTGCGTGTTTCCCATTTTCATCAGTAGAGAAACTTGCTAATGGATGCTACCTGAACACACACACACACACACACACACACACACACACACACACACACACACACACACACACACACACACACACACACACACACACACACACACACACACACACACACACACACACCGTATTGGATGTTGCTGCTGTGTTTATCGTCTTATTCTCTCTCCTGCTGAAATCATTGATCAGTTATTAGCTATTGATCAGCATTTTAAACTGATTGATCTCTTCTGATTTTCTGTTTTACAATGAACTGAATTTTCTTTTCTTTTTTCTTATTTTTTGTCACCCGAACAAAACAAGACATTAGTAAACATCACTTGAGAAGTTTGTCGAATCGTTTCTGACATTTTAAGACTAAACGGTAAAAATAGACGTGGGGGGGGTATTTTTAGACTGAAACAACAATCCGTTGATTGACAAGGTGGTAAACAACCAACAATCTCCAGCATATGGTACAATCACACCTTTTGTTTGTTGTTGTTTATCTCCAACGTGAACACACACACACACACACACACACACACACACACACACACACACACACACACACACACACACACACACACACACGGCGACTGGATGGAAGGTTAAAGGTTCTGATGGGAGAAACGAGGGTCAGAGTCGTGGTTGTTGTCTGGAGGAGAAGCATCAGCCCTCATCTCTATAGATCCACTGGATCAACCAAACCACACAAGAGTGGAATCAATGATCAATACAGGGATCCCAGCATCTCCGGTTCTTCTAGAGACCCTTGAACCTGATCCAGATCCACCATCTGGTTCCTGAGGAATCTGATCCCGTTCCTCCAGCTCTGGAATCTTCTTGGTTTGCCTCCTTCAGGCCCTCCAGAAGGTTCTTCTGGTTCCCATCAGGTTCCGGCCTCTAGAATGATCCAGAACTTCTTCCAGATCATTCTAGAGGCATCACCTGATGGGAAACAGAGAGTTCCTCTGGTTCTGGTCAGGTTCTCGCCTCTAGACTGATCCAGAACTTCTTCTGGAACCGGGTCTTGGTGGAGTCTGAGATCTGCTTGGGTTCTTCGTAGTTTTCTAAAACCCAGTGATGCCCCAACTTTGTCTTCCTCACAGACGGAGTGACTTCTTTCTTTTGTTGTCCCTTGAAGGTTTCTGTCAGGATTTCCTGTTGCTGTTTCCACGGTAACCCCATCTCTGAACTTGGACAGGCTTCTGGATGAGTCGCTCAAACGTTTGGTTCCTTTATTGTTGTGTGATCCGATCATTATTGGTGAAGTTATCCATAAACCCAAACAGGGACTGACTAGAGTGTGTGTGTGTGTGTGTGTGTGTGTGTGTGTGTGTGTGTGTGTGTGTGTGTGTGTGTGTGTCCTCACCTCGTACTCCTCCTTGAAGCCGTAGCCTTCGGCACACTTCATCTGGGTGATGTGCTGCAGCAGGTCGGCCACCCTGATGGCCGGGTGCAGCTGCCCCGTCTGGTAGGGCGGCGCCTCGCGCTCCGACTCGCGCTGTTTGTAGTGGGACTGGACCAGGCTGCTGGTTTCACTGGTCATGGTGTGGCTGTCGTCTGAGGGTGGGGGTGGGGGAGGCAAACACAAGAACAGCACACCAGAGGTCACATGACCTGGACTCGTCAGAGACGACGGACCGACAGTAGGGGATGGATGTTCATGTTGGATGGGATGGACCGGCCCAGACTGACCAGTCAGAATCCAGACTGGTTTCCATCAGGGCTTCAAATCTATTTCTGTAGTCGTATTTCAGACTGATCCTGATTGGGTCTTATTTTAGGACCGCCTTCCTTCAAAGGCCGTATTTGAAGACCAAAGGAGGTTCTTTTTCTACTTTACCCAAAGCCGTTTAAATCAATCCACTGGACTTTAATAAAGGTTCTAGGAGACGTTTCACCTCTCATCCAAGAGGCTTCTTCAGTTCTGGTGGTGCCACCCCAACACTAGAACTGAAGAAGCCTCCTAGAACCTTTATTTAAGTGCAGTGGATTGATTTAAACGGCTTTGGAGAACCATGACCTGGACAACTGAGAACCTACAGACATTTTTCACTTTACCCAAGATCCTTTGTGCATCCGTGACGTTTCATGGACCAGCCCACTGGAGGAACACCTCTGCAACTCAATTTAGTCAAAGGAAGCGAGCCCAAATGCTTCCTGTCTCCCCTTCCTGTGCAGACAGGAAGTTAAATAGTAACAGAGGTAACTACGGGGTTGCCTCCATTGGATTGAACCGTTGTGATTGGATGAGGCTACACTGTCAAAGGAGACCGCTTCATGTCAGCAGCTCTTCCCGTTCCTCAACCAAGCATCGATCCAGTTGCCTAGCAACATTGACAACTAGAGTTGATGGCTATTTCTAGTTGAAGTTGTAAGAAACTCAAGTCAATTGTGATGAAAGTAATACGGTGGGGTAGAAGTGGTAAAAATAATTCAAGTCTTCAGATGTTTAAGGGCATCCTTTGCACTGGTGCACAAGGAATCTTGGGATATGGTGTCCCTGGAAACGGGACTACGTTTTGAGGTGATTGGTCTTCGACTACAACCTTTGACGGAGACGATCCCTGAACAGAGACCCAGCTGTCGACTAATCTGTTCTGACAGTAACCAGCCCTGATCCACATCCACAGCCGTTACCACGACGACACAGATGAATGGTACACACATCAAATCACATGACAGGAGAGAGGATTGGGATTGGTTTATTTTTCACACTGCTGCCACCAACGTTGATCGATAGTCTGATCAAGAAAGGTGTAGTTTCAACACCGGTTTATTTCATGGTAAAGTGCCAGACTATAAGACCGGTCCAGATCCGGTACAGAGTGGTACCAGAATTGGTCCAGATTTGGTACCACATGGTATCGGTACTGGTCCAGATCCGAACAGCATGGTGCCGGTACTGGTCCAGATCCGGTACACTGTGGTACCGGTTGTGGTCCAGATCTGTTACCACGTGGTACCGGTTGTGGTCCAGATCTGGTACAGCATGGTACCAGTACTGGTCCAGATCCATTACATCTTGGTACCAGTACCGGTCCAGATGTGGTCCAGGTTTGGTGGAGCTGCAATGTGAAAAGAGCAAAGAGTTCAGAGTCCTGGAAGAAAACAGCCGTCAAACAAACGTCCAGGACTCCGACCCCAACATTTCAACAAAGACTCCAAACCTTCGCTAACACTCGCTAACTCTGTTCTTATTGGCTAGCCTTGGGTCTGACTGACCAATCAGAAACTCTATCCCAAACAGCCCAACCAATCATGGCAAGGGTGAGGAGATGGGCAGTGACTTCTGATATGATGAAGGAGGCGACCACAACAACAAAAACAGCAACCAATCAGAAAAAGAGAGATGGGCGGGGCCGATTGATTGGACGTGAAATGGTGGGAGGAGTCGGGCATTGTGACATCACGATTTGACATAGTGGTGAAAATGGGGCGGAACTGATGACATCAGAGCAGGTGGTGGGTGTGGCTCCATGCGCCGTGGGGACAGACACCCCTCCCCCAACATGAGTCCCGCCCCCGATTCCCAAATTTAACCACTTACCATTAATGGGCACTTTAAGAGAGAAAGATTCAAGAGAAGAAGAAGAGAGAGGAGACAGGGTATAAGCAACACTTTAGCTTTAGCTTTAGCCTGGATTTAAGCTAGTCTACTGCTAACTCACAGCTAGCATGAATTAAACAAAAACTAACTCCTAGCACTGTGGTAGCTCTATTTGAACGTATAGCAACTAGCAGCAAGAGTCTAAGCTAACCTGGCTAACTGTACCCTGGATGTAAGACTTGTAGCTTCGGCTAACGTCAGAGTCTGACCTGAGGACAGGTTAGCTAGCCTGAGGAGAGAGGAGAGAGGAATTTATCTGACGGTTCCTGTTCGCGTTTAGTGTTTCCCTTCCTTCACCTAGCTTAGCAGCGCATTTAGCACGGTAGTTAGCATCTGAGCTGGAAGTGGTAGCGTGCCGTTTTGAGCTGAAGAGAAGCGCGACGTGTTTGTTGGGCCACAGCTACAGTACGAAACGTAACAATCACGCTTTTAGCGTCAAAAAAAGCACTTGTTTGTTTGTTTGTTTGTTTGTTTGTTTGTTTGTTTGTTTGCTAGCAGGATGAAACAGAAACTACCTGGTAGATTTTCCTTGAATTTGATTGGCTAAGCAGACGAGGAGCGGATGCGATGAAGGAGAAGATTCAGGAAGTAGACTGTATTTGATATTTAACATAAATTACAAAACAGACTTTCATCAAATTTGTTGTGTTCGATCAAACCTGGATTTTTGGATTCAGAATTATTTGATCTAATGTAGGAGGTCTGCATCCGACTGAGGGCCCTTCTAGCTCCAGTTATCTTTCACTTTGAGCTCGACGTTCGTCTCCTCTGGTCTTTCTCTGACTCGAACCGAGACGTCGTTAATTTTCCCGCTTCTTTAGCGATGAAACAAGAAAAGGAACCACAAACATCAACGAATCACAGCCGAGATGTCCGGAGAGGAGAAGCAGCTGCTAGCGCGACCCCTGACTGACTGGATTTGACTTTTCCTCCCCCCCCCGTCCACGCTGGCGTGTTGTGTCCATGCAGAGGTCGGAGGTCACAGACAGACGTGACGTCAACACGACACGCAGGAATGTTGTGGATGCGGGGATGGAGTGAAGCCCACCGTCGTTTAAATACAGACAAAATTAAAAAAAACTAGCCAAACCAAAGAAAAAGTGAAGAAACTAAAAAAATTTTTTTTTTTACTATTTTGATAAAAGAACTAAGAAAAATTTAAATAAGTATGAATTAAAAATTACACTAAATGTACCTCTATTAAAAAGGAAAAATATATGTCAAAATGTATAAAATTAAATACCACAATATTAATAATAAACAAATAAATCAAATTTAAAGTAAGTATTGAAGCTCAACAAACAAAAACAGAATTATCTTTAAAATTAAATAAATATGAATTAAATATAAATATTTATATTATTATAAATTAAATAAAATAAATATAAAACTTAAAATGGAGGATTTGGAGGGGAAAAAAAGGAAATTCTTCAAAAATAAAAAACATAAAATAAAAAAAAACAAAGTGTAGAAAGCACCTGAACGAGAAGCAAGCAGGGATGAATGGAAGCCAAAATATCACTCTCTCTTTCTCTTTCTCATTCTCTCCATCCTCTTCTACCCTTTGACCTGTCTCTTGTCCACCTGTCTGTCTGTCCACGCCCTGTCTGTCTACCTGTCCAGGTTGTTCTGTCCTAGAGGAGGAAAAGGAAAAGTGTCTCACCCAGAATGGCCGTCGGAACGAAGGGATCTGTGACCAGGAGACATCAGCAGCAGACAGACAGAGAGAGAGACAGAGAGACAGACAGGTATACAGACAGACAGGACAAAGGAGAAAGAGAAGAAGAAGGGAAGGTCAGCTCCCTCACGTCTGGACATCCGCCTCACTTGGGTGAAGTCAGTGGATCTGACTCTTAAAGTTAAACTGATTAAATTGATCAGTTAATTTAACAACACAATTAAATTAAATTGAATTCAAAAAATTAAATTAAATTAAATCTGGACTGTTTCACTGTGTGAACCTGGACTGTTTCACTGCGTGAACCTGGACTGTTTCACTGCGTGAACCTGGACTGTTTCACTGCGTGAACCTGGACTGTTTCACTGTGTGAACCTGGACTGTTTCACTGCGTGAAGCTGGACTGTGGAGACTTTGACAGGCTAACAGAGGCTAACAGGCTAACGGATTAAACTGATTCTAACGCGTTATCTCCTCCGTCCCCTCTCTGGCGCCCCCTTCAGGAGGTCCTGGTGAACGTCTCCTCTACACCAGGTCCCTCAAGGTTCTCCAGGCCTGAATCTAGACTGAGGAGCAGTGTGATGATGTCATGCCCCACTGCCTCCTGGGACATGTGAATGGAGTCCGATGCGTTCGAGAGCGGCTGGTACGTTTCAGCGTTGAACATGAAGGATTACCTGGGTAGTAGGAGTTGGGAATGGTGGTGCTGATGGTGTTGGTCTTCAGGGTGAAGGAGGATGGAGACGACACAGCTGGACGGAGGCAGAAGACGAGAATAATTCATGAGTCCCGTCAGGAAGCGTTTTGTTAATATTATCATTATTACGGATAAAAAAATGAATATTTAGCAGCAGCGTAAGAAATAAAGAACAGAAGGCAGGAAGGGAAGGAGACAGAAGAAGAGACGGTGGAGGAGCTCAGAGGAGGTGGACGCCTGAGGGAAGGTCAACTCCTCCGTCCTCTAAACCTCCATCACCCCTCCATCATCCCCCTCTTCCCTCTGGCTGCCTCTCCATCATGTCATGATGAAGCACTCACTCATAGCACCTGCAGTCACATCCTGGCCCCCGTTATGAATATTCAGCTTTAAAGCTGCTGCCTGTCCCGGTTTACGTCCAGCTGGAAGACGGACGTGACGACCAGGAGCCCATTTTATCTCTATTTGTCATTTTTTTAAAGTCTTTTATCACATCGGTACTAAATCTGTGCTGTTCTGTTCATCCATCGCTTTTCTTTCCCATCTCATCTCAGGTCTGGTTGTTCCTTCATTACATTTTTAAGTTTCTTTTTTCTTCCTCAATTTACCTTCATCACCTGTTTGTGTTGTTTTGTTTTATTCACTGTGTGAACCTGGACTGTTTCACTGTGTGAACCTGGACTGTCTCTTGTCTTATCTGTCTCCTTTTTCTCATCCGTCATTGGTCAGTATATCACACACACTCCCGTTGGTGTACTCACTGCGTCCGTTCAGAGTGTGTGTGTGTGTGTCCACCATCGTTGTGTGCTGGGAGCTGTTAACCATCAGAGTCATTTCCTGTCTGGAGCTCAGGGTTTCCTTCCTCTTCTTCGCCAACTTCCTGCAGAGACAAAAACAATAAAATTCTTCATTATTTCTTGTTCAGAGTGAACAATACAAAAATCCCAAACTTTGGTGGTCCCTGAAGGCACCACTGGGGGGACAAACTGAATCATTCCCATGACCGTGGCCTTCACTGACCGTTAGAAACTTCACATTGTCGACCTGAACACACGTTTATATTTCAAGAAAATTCCGATCGATTCGGTTTTGTCGAGCAAACTTTTAGACGTTCCATTGGAACGAGGCGTTTATGAAGCTTCGCGAAGCTTCGCAGTGTCGGTGTGTCCTGTCTCTGTGCTGCTGGAGGTCAAAGTCTTCTTCAAGCGAGCAAAAAATAAACGGGAAGACTCTCTGCTCTGATGGCGTCTTTCACCTGAGGCGGTCCGGCAGCACTCTGTGGACGTGGCCTCTTAAGGTGGTATGAGTGGGATTACGTGGAGCTTCATCCGAGTTAAGGTGGAATGTGGAAATATATATCTATCTATCTATCTATCTGTCTGTCTGTCTGTCTGTCTGTCTGTCTGTCTGTCTGTCTGTCTGTCTGTCTGTCTGTCTGTCTGTCTGTCTGTCTGTCCGTCCGTCCGTCCGTCCGTCCGTCCGTCCGTCCGTCCGTCCGTCCGTCCGTCCGTCCGTCCGTCCGTCCGTCCGTCCGTCCGTCCGTCCGTCCGTCCGTCCGTCCGTCCGTCCGTCCGTCCGTCCGTCCGTCCGTCCGTCCGTCCGTCCGTCCGTCCGTCCGTCCATCTATCTATCTATCTATCTATCTATCTATCTATCTATCTATCTATCTATCTATCTATCTATCTATCTATCTATCTATCTATCTATCTGTCCATCTGTCTCCATCCATCCACTGCAGAGGAAAAACATCCTTTCATCCTCAAACACACAGAAAAACACTCAGTTTTAAAAGGTTGTCATATTTTCTCTCTTTCTATTCCGAGTGTAAGAAAAACATCCATTTGTTCAATTACACACACACACACACACACACACACACACACACACACACACACACACACACACACACACACACACACACACACACACACACACTCGATGGAAAATTTAACCCTGACCTGAAAATGGAAAAGGATGGAAAAATATATAAATATATAAATAAATATAAAAACAGGCTTTTAAACTGAAAAGTAAGATATCAGTGAAAGCATTGGTGTGTGTGTGTGTGTGTGTGTGTGTGTGTGTGTGTGTGTGTGTGTGTGTGTGTGTGTGTGTGTGTGTGTGTGTGTGTGTGTGTGTCGGGGTTAACGTGGAGGACAGTGAAAGCGCCCTGAGGCGAGGCTGCCCTCCTCCCCCTCATGTCACCTATTTCTTCCTCTGTGGTTCAGTCAGACGGTAAAAACCTTCAGTTTCTTCTTCTACTGATTCAGACCTGAACGCATCCCTGAGAACACCTGCAACAACAGCTGCTTGTTTACCACACAAACAAACAGGTAAACAACACGCCCAGAAGAAACCATCACATTCAACACTAGACAAACACGATGTACACAAAGAGACACAAAATATACACAAAGACACAAAATATACACAAAGAGACACAAAATATACACAAAGACACAAAATATACACAAAGACACACAAAATATACACAAAGACACACAAAATATACACAAAGACACACAAAATATACACAGACACACAAAATACAGAGACACAAAATATACACAAAGACACACAAAATACAGAGACACAAAATATACACAAAGACACACAAAATATACACAAAGACACACAAAATATACACAAAGACACAAAATATACACAAAAACACAAAATATACACAAAGACACAAAATATACACAAAGACACACAAAATATACACAAAGACACACAAAATATACAAAAAGACACAAAATATACACAGAGACACAAAATGTTCACAGAGATACAAATATATACACAAAAACACAAACTAACAGACAGACAGACAGACAGACAGACAGACACACACACACACACACACACACACACACACACACACACACACACACACACACACACACACACTGTGACAGAACGTTTTCTCCTCTCCTTGGCTTTGGGTGGGATTTTAATTGGTCTTTCATCGAACGTTTTTTCTCGTGCGCTCCATCGGCCGCGTCTCCATCGTTCTCTTTCTCCTGACCTCTCTGCCTTCGAGCAGCCGCCCTGACCTCTGACCTCTGACCCCTCAGTCTCTATAGAGACCAGTGAATAGAGAGGAGGTGACCTCACCTCCCTGAGAAATCACTGCAGCAGAACAGCGTTCAGATGCTTTCACGAGACGCGTGTGTGTGTGTGTGTGTGTGTGTGTGTGTGTGTGTGTGTGTGTGTATGTGTCATGACATCATCAGCGAGGTGTCGGGGGTTGATTGATTTAGCAACACTTAACGTTAACACACACTCGGATGCGTGTCAAGGCTAATCTATGCTAATCTAATGAGCGACAGGACAATGCTGTTAGTGGTAATGGATGCCGGTGTGTGTGTGTGTGTGTGTGTGTGTGTGTGTGTGTGTGTGTGTGTGTGTGTGTGTGTGTGTGTGTGTGTGTGTGTAGGTGTATCTCTCCTTGTAACGATCATTTGATCAGACAGGTTTATTACAGGCAGCTAATTCTATTAACCCCGCTCCACTGCACACACACACACACACACACACACACACACACAACACACACACACACACACACACACACACACACACACACACGCACGCACACACACACACACACACACACCGGGCGGTAAATCACAGCCTCCTTCAGAGACACGCCACCCGCCGCCCGTCCGCATACATCTGGCCGCGCTGCAGAATAGACCCTGAATTAATGGAGATTAAGATTATAAATCCGCTCCTGAGCAGGAGATTAATTCATTCAATATTAATGTGGTTTTTAAAATGTTTAACAGAGGAAAAAAAAACATTAAAAAGACACAAAACAAAACAAAAAAAATACCGAAAACAACTAGAGAGGAAAAAAAAGAAAAAAAAAAAAGAAGAATAAATGAAATATTACAAAAATCATTTCATATTTTGGATTAATTTAATCCCATGTTGTGTGAAGCTCCTTGAATTTATGTTCTTTCTTTTTTTTAACTGGAGCTTCTTGTGAGCACACACACACACACACACACACACACACACACACACACACACACACACACACACACACACACACACACACACACACGGTGACCTGAGGGGGAGTGTGAGGACTTCCTGTCTCCCAGAGGAAGCGTTGGTTGGAGATAATTCAGGTCCAACCTGGAGGGAAGCTCCGCCCCCTCTCGCCCCCCCCCCACATGTTATTTATTGATCACAGAGCAGCGCTGGTATTTTTACGTCTCCTATCAGAGGGAACAGCACCGGTTGGGGGGCGCCGCGGTGAAGTGAACGTGGAAACGAGCGCACCTGATTAACGCCTTAAAGGCAAATCAAGCGACAGCCAATCAGAGACGAGCGGCGGCGAGGGCGGCTACGCTAACGACGTCGCTACATCCGTTGGTGTGTTTGTGCAACACAACTACAGATTTAGTGGGGGGGTGTTTGATTTGAATGTAGGAGCATCTACTGGAGGAAGGCGGGATCAGCGACCGCTAATCAGGGCGGGGTCGGAGGTTGAGGGTCAGAGGTCAGCAGTTTAGGGGGGTCAGACGCATTCGGGGGGCAGGGGTGTTCGGGGGGATCAGAAATTTGGGGGGGGGTCAGAGGTGTTTGGGGGGATCAGAAGCATTCAGGGGGATCAGAGGCGTTTGGGGGGGTCAGAGGCGTTTGGGGGGGTCAGAGGCGTTTGGGGGGGTCAGAGGTGTTTGGGGGGGTCAGAGGCGTTTGGGGGGTTCTTATAGGAAACATTTCAAATCTCAGGATTTGAGGCGTTACAGTTTGATGTTATGGTGAAGATGAGGGTTAGAGGTGAAAGGTCAGAGGTCAAACAGGTTACTTACAGGTAGTAAGTGTAGGAGTGATAATTTCTTCGTCTGAGTGGTGGGGGGGCGGAGCAGAGGGAGGGATGAAATGGAGGGAAAGAAAAAACAGAAAAACAGAAAAAGGAAAAAACAACAGATTAATGTCCCGGAGAGAAAAACAGAACCGATGAGTTAAAGTATCGTGTGTGGAGGCGGAGATGGAGAGCAGTGATTGGCTGCTGTGAGGAGGAGGAGGGGCCACGGATGGTTTTGTGACATCATCACTGAGGGACGAGGAAACACCGTCAACCACCCACCTGCTTTATCCCCCCGCCGGTCCGGACTCTGACCCATAAAAACTAGTTCTGACCCCCCCGCCCCCCTCCCGCCCCGCAGCCAATCAGAGTTCTAACTCCCAACTTCCTGTTTTCAGTCCTGCTGTAACGAGTCTGACCCCCGTCTGCTCACAGAGTGGAAATCAAACGCACCCATCAACATTAAAAAGCTCATTAGAGACCCAACAACGGCTCCCCGCTCTAATATCTGTTGGGGAGATCAGAGCCGATCGGGTCCGGCACACACTCCACGTCACGCGTGTGTGTGTGTGTGTGTGTGTGTGTGTGTGTGTGTGTGTGCGTCTCTGTTGCCTGAAGCCATTCGGCTCCGAGCGACTGAAAAAAAAAGAATGAAACGCTCTTTCATCTAAATTTCTGTCTTATCGTCGACGTTCTCCAAACACAGAGGATTTTCTCTCTGTTTTTAAGTGTGTGTGGAGGATACATTATGTGTGTGTGTGTGTGTGTGTGTGTGTGTGTGTGTGTGTGTGTGTGTGTGTGTGTGTGTGTGCGCGTCCCGGGGGGTTGTGTGTTTGATGTTGGAGAATAAAGTCGGTCCACATATAGTTTAATGGTGATTACTGCTGCAATCTGTTCCATTATTCATCCTCATCATCCTCACCGCCACTGGGCCGAGCCCCATCCATCTACAGCACGGATACACGTAGCATAAAGCGCTAACAGCAGAACAGACGGTGTTTTTAGTTGTTGTTTTTTTTAAATATTTGTCTGTTTGTCGCGTTTATTTTTTATTTTCCATCATTTTGTCATCTTAAAAAAAAAAGAAAAACCTGTGACAAACCTTCAACAAAGTGACGCCGCCGCCGCCGGCCAATCACACGCCACCGTCACATTCACACCTATTGAGTGCTGTTAGCCGCGATGTTATTAGCTAAAGCTACACCAAAGCTTGGGTCAAAGTCGGAGGTTTGAACAAAAAAAAAATTTTTGTGTTTGAAAATTATATAAATGAATCAAACATGGAAGCCATTGCTAATGCTAACATGCTAGCATGTTGGTTTCAGCTGGTCAAGACGTTTTTCAACTTATATCTAACCTGATAAAATTAATTTAATGTTTGAGGAATAATACGGAAAATCTGATCGCAGGATGCTAACTAGTTGTGTTAGCATCTTTGCTAACACAGTTTTAGGATTGCTAGCTGTCTGAATGTTCAGATTGGTCAGAGTGATTAATGACATCTTTAATTATCTTTTTTTATTTTATACACTAAATATTAAATATTGTATTAGTTATATTTAATATTAATATTTAAATTAATCATATTCAATATTTATATTATATTTAATATAAAATATTTTATTTTATATATTTTATTTAATTTATGATATAAACAATGTTTGAATACGTTATTTTTCCTCCTTGTTGCCATGGATACCACAAACAAGTGATGCCACGTGGAGACGCAAAATATAGTGTGCTAACATTAGCATTGCTGCCTGTTATCGTTAACCACCATCACTCACTCAGTGCTAACCGCTAACTGCTAACTGTAATAAGTGAACTGGATCAGTCAGAAAAAAAAGCTAGCGCCGCAGCTAACGTTAAACGATTGGTGGAGGTGTGTTTGGAGGATCAATACGTAATCAATAGCCATTAAGTTTTCAATATTATTGAATCTAAAAAACGGCTTTCAGAGCAGAATGAATGGATGAGCACATAAAAAACGATGAAACCAAAGATAACACCTGAAATGACTGGAATGGAGGCCGACGCCAGACGGCGCCGTGCCGGCCACGCCCCCTTACCGTTTCTTCATCAGCAGGATGACGCCGAGGAAGATGATGATGAAGAGCAGGACGCCGGCGATGGAGCCGGCGATCTTCACCGTGTGGTCCGACTGTTTCTCCTGCTCCGGCTCCGGTTTCCGGGTCGCAGCTCCTGAAAGCACCAACCCACGTCAGGCTAACGGCTAACGGCTAACTCGTCAATATTAATCAGCTCTGAATCAATAATTAGTAAAAACACTCTTTTTGTTTAGCTTCTGAGATGCTCATTAACATTTTATTGATCATTTGAGTCTCCGCCTCCGAAGAAGGCGGAGCTTCGTTAGAGGCCATTCATTATTAATGGGTACTGATGATCAGTGTGTATGTACGTGTGTGTGTGTGTGTGTGTGTGTGTGTGTGTGTGTGTGTGTGTGTGTGTGTGTGTGTGTGTGTGTGTGTGTGTGTGTAACCGGGTTCCACTTGCTTCTGGTTGGGATCGAAGAGGAGTGAAGATGAGCAGAAAGTCCTTCTGTCGGCATAATGTGATGGGATGTCAGCCCCATGAAAAACCCATTACCTGCGTGTG
>NC_090795.1:867500-892500 GCF_040054535.1 Antennarius striatus | reverse complement strand
AGTATAGTAATGACTATACTACTGACTACACTAGACTATACTACTGACCCTACTACTGACTCTACTACTGACTATTAATACTGACTATGTTATTGACTGTACTACTGAATATACTGCCGACTAATACTACTGACTATACTCCTGACTATACCACGGATTACACTACTGACTATACTCCTGACTAGTACTACTGACTGATACTACTGACTAGTGCTGACTAGTACTTCCTCTGTATTGTAGGTCAGTCAGCTGATGCTCCTGCTATTTATGACATCATCAGAGTAAAACTACGATAAACTTATAAGTAATTAGTTGAGTAATTGTAAATAATGATTTGTTTGAACTTAAAGAGCAGTTAATCAGAATTAATCCCAACTGATTATTGATTTAACGTGAATTAACGGTTTATTGATCACAGTAAAATAAACAACAGAGGCCTTTGAGAGTCTTTTCAACAGAAACTACATCAATGTTCACGTTTGTGTTCTGTTCACAGCAGGGATTTTTCCCACATAGATGAAGTAGACGATGACTTTGTTTGTTTGTTTGTTTGTGTATATTTGTGTTTGTTTGTGTTTTATCTGACCTGTCAGCTGCTTGTCGCCGGCCGCTGGCACAATGCGAATGTACGGCGTGGTGAGCTGGGTGGCTATTATAGCAGCTGCTCATCCAGGAAGGCATGCAGAGAGAGACAGGCAGAGAGAGAGACAGGCAGAGAGAGAGACAGGCAGAGAGAGAGACAGGCAGAGAGAGAGACAGGTAGAGAGAGAGACAGGCAGAGAGAGAGACAGGCAGAGAGAGACACAGGCAGAGAGAGAGACAGGCAGAGAGAGAGACAGGTAGAGAGTGAGACAGGTAGAGGAAGAAAAAGAGACAGACAGTCAGGCAGAGAGAAAGACAGGCTGTAGCGGGTCATTAGTCACATGCAGCGTCTGTTCAGACGTCATTACTGCTGAAACCAAAGGGTTAAACGGAAACGTTAGCATCCAACCAGTGACTCGCTAATGTCACATGACCAACTCAACACGTCTGGATCCTAAAGGATAGCGGAGAAACGTTCCAGAAACACACCTGAAAGAGAAGCTTGTTAATCAGCCCGGTCATTGATCGATCATCAGTAATTAGTCATCAATAGGAGGAGAAGGAAAGGGTTAACAGTTAGCTTCAGTGCTAATGCTCAATGGACTACAAACACGGCGCTTCAGCTGCTAAACGGTTCAGTGTTGATGCAGACGCTAGCAAATGCTAAGCTAATGTAGTACAAGAAGTTTTTTATGACTGATTTAGTGTGTGTGTGTGTGTGTGTGTGTGTGTGTGTGTGTGTGTGTGTGTGTGTGTGTGTGTGTGTGTGTGTGTGTGTGTGTGTGAGGTGGACTTTGAAGTAGCTGTACAGTGTGCATCACAGTTTTGCGTGTTGTTGATTTGTTTGTGTATTTTCTCCTCTCGGCTCCTGCTACAGAGGTCTACGTGAGGTGAAATGCATTCTGGGACTTTGAGTGTGTTCATTTGAAGTGGAATTTGTGTGTTTTGTTTGTCCCGTTTACATTCTCCAGACGTCCGGCGCTCCTTTACATTCACATCAGCTACGCTCACTGTTAGCGCTGCAAGGCATCATGGGGGAGGAGGGTGAGGTGGGGGGGGGTGGCACCCCCTGGGAGATCTGGTTGGCTACCGTTGCATGACTGACAGGCGCCGGGGGACCGCCGCAGCCAATCAGCATCTGGTGTCGTTAGCCACCAGAACTGTGCTCCAATAAAAGCTGATTAAAGCCAGAACAGTCAATTACTGTGTGTGTGTGTGTGTGTGTGTGTGTGTGTGTGTGTGTGTGTGTGTGTGTGTGTGTGTGTGTGTGTGTGTGTGTGTGTGTGTGTGTGTGTGTGTGTGTGTGTGTGTGATAATCCTGGATGTTCATCGGGGGAGCTAACAGTGTTTTTGGCTTGTTTAGCTGCAGCCCTAAACAGCTCTCTGGACACCCATAGACTGCCAGCCAGTGGAATTGTGTTAGCCTAGCGTTAGCGTAGCGTAGCATTCATTGTCTGGTTTATTTGCATGGTGTGCCCCCCCCCACCACCAAGGTCCACCGCCCCCTACAATTAGAGGACGGACAGACGGCGTGAAGGACAGGTGTCCGCCATCTGTGTGCCATTACACTTCTGGATGGAATCAACGTGCTAACCATTAGCCTAGCGCTCCGGCAGCTAAAGGCCATCTGTGTCTCATTAGACAGACAGGACTGGCCGCTTCCTGGCTAGCTATCAGCTAATTAGCGGTTAAACCAGTCAAGGAGTCAGCAGAGTTCAACAGAGACCAGAAAACAGGTGCAACCAGCTAATGGCGCTAACCGCTAACAGTAAAAATACGAAGCATGAAATGCGCTGTATAAATAAATTTAATTTGATTTGATTATTAATAAATGCATTTCTTGACTTTACAAGATTGAAATTTAAAAAAACCCCAAAATACTTTATTAAAAAAATGAAGACAGACGATAGAAAACTTTCAAAAAAGAAAAAAGAAAAATTCATAGAGAGAAACGTGACCTTTAGAGATATTTATATTTACGCCGACGCCTCCGAGAAATAGAAGTCAGATGATTTAAATCAACACATCCAGAGGGACCAAAAGAACCGACAAGCGTCTGCTAATGCTAGAAAAGAGCGGGAAAAGAAGCTAATGATAAAATCACCTCAACAATAGCGAAAACCAGAGTGTTCTATTGTTACTTTTTGTTATTGGTGTTCTTATTCTAATGTTATGATAAAGCTGTGTTTGTTTTTTTGTTTGTGGAATTTAGATGCTACCTCGGTGGTGGCTAACGGGGATGCTAACAAACAGGGAAGACAGAATTTTTTGAATATTTTGAAGTCAAGTCGACAGGAGAAAGAAAAAAATTAAACAATCTGAAGAAATTAAAACTACTTTGCTAGTTAGCAATTAATTTAATTGATTAAATTTATTAATTAGCGCCACCTGCAGGACCGGAGTTCCATGAATCGATCTGAGGACGTTTGATGTGATCCAGGGATTCAGTTTGGTGATGTTTCATGTATACAAAGGCTGATTTAATGAAGGGAATACGGAAAACAAATTAAAATAATCTAATCTGGATTAGAGTGAATACCTTTCAAACTAAAATACACTTTTTCTTACCTTTAGTCGCCACTCGCACACAGTCGATCTTTGTCTCCTGTTGGAGAGAGAAGCAAATTAGTTTCCTGTCAACACAAATGCCCACATATTAGCTCCATAAACACACACACACACACACACACACACACACACACACACACACACACACACACACACACACACACACACACACACACACACACACACACACACACACACACTCGTCGTAAACAGAGCGGACAGAAGGAAAATGGCTGTGGATCAGTGCCTGTGCTGGCATTTAACAAGCAGTGCAGACAGACACACACACACACACACACATACACACACGCACGCACGCACGCACGCACGCACGCACGCACTCACACACACACACACACACACACACACACACACACACACACACACACAGTGAGACAGGTTTTGGTGAAAGACGAGAGAGAACATCTTGTGTCTTTCTGGTTTTAACAAACAGACGACAAATTAACCACAAGAGCTCATGAATATTCATCCTCACACACACACACACACACCTACACACACACACACACACCAGTGGTGTGGCTCTGCGGCGTGGCTACAGTAAAAAGCACTACTGTTGTTGCATTATTCAACACACACACCAATTAAACCTCCCAGCGTCAATAATTAACACACACACAATACGATCTGTGTAATGGTGAACAATTATCTTCTTTTACATACACACACACACACACACACACACACACACACACACACACACACACACACAAACACACACACACACACAGCTCTCCATTAGTGATACTGGTCAGAGTACTGGAACTATCTCTACCCATTAAAATATGTGTGTGTGTGTGTGTGTGTGTGTGTGTGTGTGTGTGTGTGTGTGTGTGTGTGTGTGTGTGTGTGTGTGTGTGTGTGTGTGTGTGTGTGTCTGTTTCACTTGTCTGGTTTTTATGACAGACGAAACAAAAAGAGTGAAGGAAACTGAAGGAGGACTGTGGAACCAAGAGAGGAGGCATCCCATCAGCCTCAGCTTTAAGCTCCGCCCCATCGCCATGACGACAACCCCACGCCCTCACAGGAGGAGAACCAGAGGCGGAGTCACAGGTGAGCTAGAGGCGAAGTCAGAGATGGGCTCGAGGCGGAGTTGGAGGTGGGCTAGAGGCGGAGTCAGAGGTGAGCTAGAGGCGGAGTCAGAGGTGAGCTAGAGGCGGAGTCGGAGGTGGGCTAGAGGCGGAGTCAGCTCAACACAGGACCAATCTGTAAACCTTCTATGTGAAGATATCTACAGTTCATTGTCCTCTGCTTTGGAGTTAGCTGCTAACTTCTACTAGCTGCTAACTGCTACAAGCTGTTAACTGCTCCTTGCTGCTAAATGCTAATAGCGGCTAACTGCTACTAGCTGCTAACATGTGTTTGAACTGGGGAGGAACCCCAAAAGAATGATAAAGTAATATTTATTCTTTTAATATGTAGAAATATTTTAATGTCTGCATGTTTACAATTTAAAATAGAACTGTTTTTAATATTTATTATATATTATTTTACATTATTATTTTATATTATTACATTACATTATATAATATTATAACTGGTAACAGTAATATATAACTTTAATAAGTTGACTGGGTCTTTCCTCATCTATTCTGATGATGATAGAGCTGCAGTCGCATGGTCAGGTGTGTGTGTGTGTGTGTGTGTGTGTGTGTGTGTGTGTGTGTGTGTGTGTGTGTGTGTGTGTGTTCCATGTCGACTCACCCCGTTAGCCGTGCTAACAGCCTGGTAGTAGATGCCGTAGCTCTTGTGAGGCAGCAGCGGGGCGTTCCAGTAGCCGTTGTAGGTCCGGTTATCACCTGCACACACCAGGTAAACCACTTTAGCTACGACTGCTAACCGGCTAGCCAGGTAGCTGTGTGTGTGTGTGTGTGGACCCACCGATGCAAAAGGGCATCGGCGACCTCAGCTCGCTCATCGGCAGCTCGGCGCTGAAGTAGTACTGGGAGTCAAGCAGCGTGGCGTTCTGGAAGTGGATGGGAACCGGGTAGCAGCGCAGGATCTCTGCAGTACCCCTCCGCTGCCGGCGGGGGCGCTCCTCCTCCACCACCACCTGGTATTTACTGAACACAGCACCGTCACACGTTAGCATGGTCACATGACATCACAGTGACATCGCATCAAGTAAAGACCGAAGAAAATTCAATTGTTGTCAATATTCAAATTTTAAAAAATTAAAATTTTGAGATTTTCTCTAGAATTTTAAATTAACAAGCAAATACGATCAATATTTAATCAAAGTGAGCAATAATAATAAATATATTTTAAAAAGTCACAATTCCAGGTTTATTTAGCGCTCCAACTTCAACATTTTATCCGAACCCGCAGACCCATCAGCCGCCGCCGCCACCTTCAATGCCACAAAGATTAACGAGCTAATAAACAATGTTCTCTACTCATTAATATTATTATAAAATCAGTTTGCTGGTTGGGGGTTAACCTGAATGACTTTTTAACTAGCTAATTTTAATTTTTTTAATTTATTTATTTGATTTTTTAAATTTAATTTAATTAGCTAACAATGTCATCAATCAAAAACCAAATGGCGATTAAAGATTGAAAATTATTAAGTAACGACTTATAAACAATTCGATTTACGAACCACTTGTGTTTGTAAATTGAGGATTACCTTGTAGCTAAAATTACTTTTCAACCAGTTAGCTAATCTTAGCGAATTAGCTAAGGGGATTAACAATCAAAAACTAAAATTTCATTCGTTAGCCAGGTAGCTAAATAGTTAGCATTTCCTCCGCACCAAACGAACAAGTACGTATGAGTTGGTTAGCTTGTTAGCTAACAGTTATCACAGCTAAAGAACTCCAACTATATGCAGTTGCATGATGGGAAATGTAGTTTTTTTGTGCGATGTTTTTTTTTTTTTTCCCGCTGCAGAGCTGCTGGAACACGCGTGGAGATTATTTATTGGGTTTGCGTTCACACGCGACCCGACAGAACGGCTCTCCTCCACTTCCCACCCATCTGTCGCTTCATTATTCAGCTCCAGAGAAAGGTCAGCGCTGCCCCCCCCCACTCCATCACACGCTCCTCATTTTTATTAACTCTGTACGCGGCGGCCGTAACTTTACAACAGCCTGACATTAAACTGATAATTGATGTCGTCCCTTTTTGCAGGTATTAAATCCTATTTGTGGGGAAAAGGACATGTAGATGGAAAACAAAAACCAGCTGAGAGGCGTTTGTGAACGGTTGGACGAAAAAGACGACGAGAACCGTTCAAGTTCTGGATCGAGATCCGGATCGATCCCCCTCTTCATCATCTGGAGTTGTTTCAGCGTTTCACACAATGATATCTGCCTCACCGTTCTCATTTATGAACTAACAAACGGTTAAGGTAGACGCAGATGTGGACGGTGGAAATTCCGCGCAGCACCTGAATGCAACACAGCAACTTTCCAGCAGTGTTTGTGTCCTGAGGGACGCTGGAAACAATAGTTGTGTTTTTCACAGGAAACAGATCCAGGACAGAAGTCATATATCACCACACACACACACACACACACACACACACACACACACACACACACACACACACACACACACACACACACACACACACACACACACACACACACACACACACACACACAGCAGTATTGTCACGTTTCCTGCCGGACAGGAAGACGAAGCCGCTGCGGCGTCGCTTTGGTTTAATCCCCCGACTGAAACGGACAGAAACGAGATTCCATCGCTTTCTTCGTCCCTCCTCCTCCTCCTCCTCCTCCTCCTCCTCCTCCTCACATCCGTCTCCCTCTCTTCATCGCTCCTCTTCCTCCCTATGTCTTCGACAAACCGTCTCCAATCACATTTCTTCACGCTCACGTCGCAGCGCTTGTTCTGTGTCTGTGACAGAATCTGATTACAGCTGCAGGTCGCCCGCGGCAACACCTTTTGTCCTGTGTGTGTGAGTGTGTGTGTGTGTGTGTGTGTGTGTGTGTGTGTGTGTGTGTGTGTGTGTGTGTGTGTGTGTGTGTGTGTGTGTGTGTGTGTGTGCCCGCGGGCCGACACACACTCGGGTGTCAGAGGAGACAAAAGCAAAGATAAATATAAACACAAACATAAAATGTTTCTCTGAGCAGCTTCACATCGACCATCATGTCAATTAACACACCGCATGTCACACACACACACACACACACACACACACACACACACACACACACACACACACACACACACTCATAAATCACACATGAAAGGACTCGTCCTCCTCCTCACACGCGTGCTGGACGACTGTACACGCGTGTGTTTCCACGGTGACTGTCGGTTTCTACATCAAAGAGGGGGAAGGGGGGCGAGGGTCAGGGGGTCAAGTGGGGGTCAGTTGGAGGTCAGGTGGAGGTTAGGACGAGCATTACGCTGACGTGATAGGGCGTGTTGAAGGAGGGGCGGGGCTTCAACTCCTACTGGGACCCTTAGTGGGACCCTTACTGGGACCCCTACTGGACCCCTACTGGGACCCCTATTGGGACCCTTAATGGGACCCCTACTGGAGCCCTATTGGGACCCTTAATGGGACCCCTACTGGGACCCTTACAGGGACCCCTACTGGACCCCTACTGGGACCCTTAATAGGACCCCTACTGGACCCCTGCTGGGACCCTTACTGGGACCCCCACTGGACCTCCACTGGACCCCTGCTGGGACCCCTACTGGACCCCTACTGGGACCCTAACTAGACCCCCACTGGACCCTTACTGCAACCCTTAGCGGGACCCCTACTGGAGCCCTACTGGGACCCCTACTGGACCCCTACTGGACCCCTACTGGACCCCTACTGGGACCCTTACTAGGACCCTTACTAGACCCCCACTGGACCTTTACTGGGACCCTTACTAGACCCCCACTGGACCTTTACTGGGACCCTTACTAGACCCCCACTGGACCCTTACTGGGACCCTTACTAGACCCCCACTGGACCCTTACTGCAACCCTTAGTGGGACCCCTAGTGGACCCCTACTGGGATCCTTACTGGGACTACTACTGGGACCCCCACTGGACCGCTACTGGACCCCTTTGGGACCTTTACTGTAGCACGGTGGTGACCTGAAGCCCCGACCAGAAGAGGAGGAGCTGCTGATGACCCCCCCCCCGCCCCCCCAGGGAGGGAATGAATCAGACTTGCTGAGGTTTCAACGTCAGGTAGGAAGAAGGACGGAGCTCACTTTTAATTGGCTGGGTCACCATGGCAACCGATGGTGTACACGTTCTACCTGTGCAGGAGGGGGTTGGTGGACAGAAACAGAAGCGACCGACTCATCCCTCCTGTTTCCTGCATCCGTCTCAGACGTCCAACCCGGCGCTCCAGCGACGCGGTGCGTTTACAGTCCAACCGAAAACCAGGAAACGTCAGCCGCGCGTCGCTTAAAGCCTCCTGAAAGCCTCTGACGAAGCCTCACACACACTTCCTGCTACGTTATGCATGGAAACAACCAGAACAACAACCACCAGACATACTGTACGTGGGCTACGTCGCCCACTACTGGCCTGGAATGCACACTACAACACCATCGCTCATTTCTGAGCTGGTTTCGCCTCCTGTTCTGGATTGTTTTCTGGATTTTGGACACCCGCGCGCCGCACCAGTTCTCCCAGTAACCCGGTTCTTTACGTTCAATCCTGTGCCGAGTCGTCGTGATGTGGATCTAACGTCCTGAGAGGACGGCGCTAACCTTTCGCTAATTCTCCTGCTGATGGCGTCCTGGAGGAGCGACGACGTTAAATACGGAAAAACAGTCGCGTGGCGCGTTAATGTCGCCCGACGCAGACGCATAATTACGCATTTTAACCGACAGCATGTGTCTCTCAAAATTGCGTTTCGTCATCAAACGCGTGAGCCGAGCCAGAAATGGTCGGGTTTGATGTTTCGTACGAGACGAAATCGTTCTGTCGCGGGTTTGATAGCAGACATAAAAGCTCTTCCTCCGACTGGAGACGCTCTCACGCGCTTTTATTGTCGCTCAACATCTTGCTTATTGTTTGTGAAGGAGATAAACTGTTAATTAATAAATAGAGACGAAGCGCAGCGTCTTCCTGTCGGCGCCGGCGGAGGGGAGGAAGCTCTCAGGGTGCGTGATTGACACATTAGCGGCTAATCCCCTGCTAATCCTCAGTGTTAGCAGCAGGCTCTGATTAGCCCCGCCTGCTGATCATTAATTAACCAAATCCCTCGTTACGCCCCGACGATGGAGAGCAGACATCTGTTGACATGACGACTGTTACCGTGGAGACCGCCTCCTGGTGCAGCCGGTCGTAAAAAAAGTTTGTTAACATTTGTAAATATCGGACTTTAGACAAAGGAGAAGTTTTGTCGTCACGGCGACAAGCGTGGACCAATCCCAGTTTAACAAATCTGTCACGTTTGGGGCGTTCGAGTCGGAATCGGCTGAAGGAGCGTCGGATGGAGCGTCGGATGCAGACGCGACAGTTTGTCTGAGCTGCAGGTTCTCCTTCAAAGTGCTTCATGTCGCGTTTTAATGTTTAACGTTTGACTCATGAAAACTTCATGAAGGAGAAGATTGATGCTGCTGAATATTTGAACACGTGTGTGTGTGTGTGTGTGTGTGTGTGTGTGTGTGTGTGTGTGTGTGTGGTACCTGACTGGAGCTCCGCGGCTCTGGGCCGGTCTCAGCAGGACGGTGACGGTGGAGTCGGTCTGGTTGAGGGGGGACTCCTGGTCGTACGCCGGCATCAGAGGAGCTGGAAGGATAGACGCTGTTAGAGTCTTTGTCCCGCCCCCAAACAAACAGAGGCTCGCTATTGGACAGCCCCCAGTCCACCAAAAACTAGCATAATAATTAGAATGCTAACTAGAATGTTTAAGCATGAAGGTACTAATATATCAACAGTCCAGGTTCACGCAGTGAAACAGTCCAGGTTCACGCAGTGAAACAGTTCAGGTTCACGCAGTGAAACAGTCCAGGTTCACACAGTGAAACAGTCCAGGTTCACGCAGTGAAACAGTCCAGGTTCACGCTGTGAAACAGTCCAGGTTCACGCAGTGAAACAGTTCAGGTTCACGCAGTGAAACAGTTCAGGTTCACGCAGTGAAACAGTTCAGGTTCACGCAGTGAAACAGTCCAGGTTCACGCAGTGAAACAGTCCAGGTTCACACGGTGAAACAGTCCAGGTTCACACAGTGAAACAGTCCAGGTTCACGCAGTGAAACAGTCCAGGTTCACACGGTGAAACAGTCCAGGTTCACGCAGTGAAACAGTCCAGGTTCACGCAGTGAAACAGTCCAGGTTCACGCAGTGAAACAGTCCAGGTTCACGCAGTGAAACAGTCCAGGTTCACGCAGTGAAACAGTCCAGGTTCACGCAGTGAAACAGTCCAGGTCCACGCAGTGAAACAGTCCAGGTTCACGCAGTGAAACCCACCTGAGATCTTGGTGGTGAACTGGGTGATGACCGGCGGTCCGAAGCCTTTGACGGTCGATGCTCTTATTGTGAAGGAGTAGGTGGAGCCTGGGTAGAGCCCTGTGAAGACGTGGTTCGTCTCATTGGCCAGTTTGAAGACCTTGCCGCTCTGATTGGACAGGTCGAACTCGGTGTCGAAGGAGCTCAGGGCTTTGTAGGAGATCTGCGAAAGGAGGGCGACGTTAACGCCAAAGGGCATCGTGGGTAACGGAGTCCCTAAACTAACACGCAGGTTGTCCCACCTCGTATTTGCGGATGAGGCCGTAGGTCTGCAGCGGTTCCCTCCAGCTGAGGCTGATCTGCTGCTCGTAGCTGCTGCCCAGGATGGACTCCACGGGAACCGCCCCCGGGACGTCCTCGTCCGTCAGCACCAGCAGCTCCTCGCTTTCCTTGCGCCCCTCCGGGTTGCTGAGGACCAGCCTCAGGCTGACGTTGGTGAACGGCGGAAGGCTACGCACGGCGTGCTGCGGCATGGCGCTCAGCGTGTCGTACACCACCTCCTCCCGCACCTCCTCCTTCATCCGCTCGCGGCCGGCGCCCCCCGCGGGGCGGTAGCGGTACTGCACCGTCAGGTTGTAGCTGTGGCAGCGCGTCACGTTGTAGCCGAACGGCTCCCAGCGGACCGTCACCTGTTTGGACTGGATGTCCACCACCTCCAGGCGCCGCGGGCCGTGCATCGGGTCTGGAACGCCACCGCAAAAAAAACAAAAAAAAAACGGGACATGATTAGCATTCCAGGCGGCTGATCAGACAGAAGGGTTTCTGGGTAAAAAAAAACATGTTTTGTTGTTCTGTTTGTTCCCAAACTGCTCCAGGTGCATCAGCGCCATCTGGTTAGCGGTTAGCGCCGCTAAATAATAAAGACGGAGATGTTTCCGTTTAAAGGATAAGAAACCCAAAGATCTCTTCACAGGATGAACACACCTGTACCTGATCGATTAGTCCTGATTATTGATTATATTTATTTCCAACGCTAAAAGTTCCTGTTTCCTGTCGGATGCTAACTAGATGCTAGGTTTTTTTTTAAGCTCCACCTAGTTTACAGTTGAGGGGCGTGTTGGGGGAGGTCTTCATGGGGACATTAAACTGAGTGTCATCAGCATATTAGCATTAGCATTAGCAGCGGACACATGAGAACCTAAAATGGTCCCAGCAGGGTCATCGGCCACCGCCACCAGTATTCAGAGCACCAAAGATTAACTTTCCTGACAAAGATGAAGAATAAACCTGAACCTGTAGGAGCGGTGACATCATCATCATCATCATGTGACCTGTTTAATAAAGGGGGGATCGGGGGGGGGTTAACTGTAATACGACCTCACTTCCTGTTGACGGCAGAGAAAACAAAAGAAAGAGTTTCATCTGAACGGAGAGAGGAGGGCGACGGAGCGAGATTAAAGGAAGCTTCGGACGGAGCACACACACACACACACACACACACACACACACACACACACACACACACACACACACCAATCTAAGTGCTGTATTTCAAGATGACAGACAGCGATCCACTCTGAGGGAGAATGATAGATGAGAGCATGAAAGAGCAATTTCTCCTGACAAAACCTCAGCATGTGTGTGTGTGTGTGTGTGTGTGTGTGTGTGTGTGTGTGTGTGTGTGTGTGTGTGTGTGTGTGTGTGTGTGTGTGTGTGTGTGTGTGTGTTTCCAGGTGTTTTTCTGCAGCCGATGAACAATACCTTTCCTGTTCTTTGTCGTGTTTCATCTGTGTGTGTGTGTGTGGTTGATTGTGGCTGTACAGAAACTTCCTGTTATGGAGCCACACACACACACACACACACACACATACACACACACACACACACACACACACACACACACACACACACACACGCTCCCCGTCTCTCTGCAGGCTTTTAGCGAGACACAATAGAGGCACCCGTGAGTTTCTCCACCACGACAGTGCGATGAAAGAGAGACGTGGAGCTAAATGGTCGGTCTACAGGGAACACACACACACACACACACACACACACACACACACACACACACACACACACACACACACACACACACACACAGAGACATCGCTGCAGCAACAATAGGTGTCAGGGGTCAAGGGGAGGAGGAGGGGGGGATTGAGCTGGATCCTATTACCCATAATCCCAGAGGGGAAAGTGAGCGCTATCACATAAACCACCCCCCAACCCCCGCTCACTGTTGGAGGCCTGAGCATCATCATCATCATCATCATCACGGCTCCATCACATGACATCGAAACGGGGAAAGGCCCCGCCCCATGGATGATGTCATCAAGTATTTTTCCACCAAAAATGTTCCAGAACTCAGGAACCTCCAGGAAGTGAACGAGGGGAACTTCCTGTTTGGGGCGATGATGAAGATGAAGAGGAGGGAGTGTCGCCGTTTCATTTAAACTTATCTGTAGGTCTGTTTAACCAATCAAATGCTCCGAAGACGGCTGACCGCCACAGGCAAGGGGCGTGGCTCTGGCATGCTGGGGGCGGGGCATCTGTGTTACACTAGCATCACATGAACAACCTCCACATCCTGGTTTATCAGGATTTTTGTAGCAAATACAAACAACAGCGCTAAAGCTAGCACTTCCTATTCAGACCCTCAAAGGATTATGGGATCTGGAGTTCAAAAAATGTTAACAAAGACCAAAAATAATTAACAAAGCATATTTAATATGAATCTGTTTAAATGCATGCATGTCCTGCATGCAATGACACAAAGCATTCTGGGAGGTGTAGTAACTTTATTAATGAGGTGAGAGCCAGATCAATACACGCGATCGGAGCTTCAGCGGCAGCTGAAACGTCTCCGTGGCGATCCAGCTTCCCCCCCCAGCAGCGCGTTGTTCACACTCCATTTACCACAGGTCGACTTCCGCCTCATTAGCTTCACTCCAACCGCGGCTAATGCTTTTATTCTGAAGGTCTCACACACATCCTGCCGCTGAGCGTCGTCGTCGACCTCGTCGGTCGACGTGCATCTAAACACCTCAAGAATGAGCTTTTATGAGGAGGCGGGGCTAAGCATCTGTCAGGGGGGCGGGGCTTCATCCATAACACCCCCCCCAAAAAAAATAAAAGCACAAAGAATTCAACCAATCATTCCCAGAATCCTCTCTGTCTGTGACCTTTCCAGTGAACACGACCCTGACTGATTGAAACAGATTTCCAACATGGCTTCCATTCACCCCGCCGACACACACACACACACACACACACACACACACACACACACACACACACACACACACACACACACACACACACACACACACACACACACACACACACACACACACACAGCTCCTGGTCTTTTGTTCTCACTAAATGCTGAAAATTTCGACCTTTTTGGATTTTGCCATTTATTCAATAAGCGCCCCACTTCTCCCCCCCACCTCACCCGCCCCACCCCCACCCAGCTTCACCCGTTTACCCCCCCCATCGACGTTCTCATCTGTCTTTCATTCCACTTCTTCAACAGTTTTTAACGGCGTCCAATCAGGCTCTGACACGCTGTGACATCATCGTGGCGTTCTGACCAACCAGGACAACAGGAAGGACTCACCCTGACCACAAGCTGATCGATAATCAATAACTTTATCTCCGATCAACTTTTCATCTCACATATCACAACACAACAACAGGAAATCACGGTTTGGATTCGTTTCAGGATCATTTTCTTCGTCTACAGATTTTTTTGGTCGCGTGAGTGGATTATTAAAACCATTATTTTTATTAAATAATCACACTAATATTTTTAAAATAAAGTTCTACATATATACATTTATTTTTCCGTGATAAAATAAATTCATGTAATTCTTACATCTGTCGGATAGAGAGTGACAGGTGTTTGTGGCGTTCCACAGGGCTCCGATCTCGGACCGCTGCATTTTAATTGTTTTTAGGAAAAACCCACGAGAAAGAAAAGCTCTAAAAGATGTATTTACGATCAAAACGTTAACAACAAAAAGTTTTCAGAAATTAATGAATTATTGAAAAACGTGTTGCCAAAAAAAAGAAGGAAGAAAAAATCCCGACTTCGCTTCTCGATCTGGATTTTGCACCAGAATTGGTTTCATCATGAAACATGAAAATAAAATCAAAAATTAATAACAAACATGATAAATAAATACATGAATACATAAATAAATACAAACATATATATATATATGCATATATATATATATATATATTTATATTTATATATAAATATATAAATAAACAAGCGTTTGAAATGATTATTCTATTGAGAAAACAAAGAAAGTCAGAATAATTGTGGTCCTCCTGACGTCATCTCATTCCTCCATCGATCGACTAATCGATCAGAAATAGTCCGATTGATTACGAGTCGCTGGGCCATTCTGTTTGCACGGTGTGGTATCTATGGAAACGGTGATGGGGGGCAGGTTTCCCTCACACTGAGTGGATGTGGGGTTTTTTTGTGGATTCCTTTCAGGCCGGCGGGGGTTTATTAGCGGGGCGGGGGCTGCTGGGAGCTGATAACAGACGGAAACACAGGAAATAAACAAACGCTGCCGAGGAGGAAGAAGAAGAATAGATCACAGCCAGGAGGAAGAGGAGGAGGAGGAGGAGGAGGCATGTCTGAAGGTGACTTTAGGGAGGAGGAGAGGTTTAATTTTTCATTTCCAGGAGATCACCAGATTTAATATGAGAGAGTGAAGAGGAGGAGGAGGAGGAGGAAGAGGAGCGGAGATGGATGATGGGTGTCGCTTCATCAGAACCGCTCTGATCATCTATCAATCTATTTATCCATCTATCTGTTCAAGTCTGCGTTCCGACGTACAGAAGCAGAAGATGAAGCGCTGCAAGTGAAACGGGAGGTCCGGGTGGAGCAGAGCGTGATAATCTGAGCGTGATAATCTGAGCGTGATAATCTGAGCGTGATAATCCGAGGTGGAAAGAGAGAATCCGAGAACCAGTGAAATATTCATACGATATTTCCTAAAAGCTCCGACAAACGCGCCCCCGCTTTAATGGATGTTAACAGACGGACGGAGAAACGGTGCGGAATCCAGACGCCGGCGATATTGCCTCTGCCACGGGACACACCCTCTTTACGAAAGGACACGCCCCTTTCGGACAGGACACACCCCCTTTAAATGAATGTTTGTTTTAATTTGTTTCAAATGTTCAGATTAAATTAAATCCGTCCAAATAAACCATTCATTCTGCGGATAGCATGGAAAAGCTAACAAGGCTAACAATGACTATAGGTCATGTGACCCAAAGGCTGCAGGTCCAGGATGCCTGAGAGACAGAATCCAGGGCAAAAACAAAAAACACGACGTTAGAGCAGAATAACAGATGAAGCCGCTCGCCGCGACTTCCTGTTCATCGGCCGCCACCGCCAGTGTCCTCACCGGGCGCTAAGTCCTAAAGCGTGTATGATGGACACGCTGATTTATTATTAAACACACACACACACACACACACACACACACACAAACAAACCCTAGTTTATAATTTATTGGAGGTAAAATGAATAAATAAAAGTGAGTTGAAGAGACAGACGAGCGTTATCAGAGCAAACATCATCACACTGAGTGTGTGTGTGTGTGTGTGTGTGTGTGTGTGTGTGTGTGTGTGTGTGTGTGTGTGTGTGTGTGTGTGTTTGTGTGTGTGTGTGTGTGTGAGCTCTGCAGGCTGTCACTCACACACACGCTCGTTCTTCATGTTTCCTGACGGTGATCCCGGAGGAGCGTTTGTTTTATTCCGCTGACAGTCCCAGACGGGTGGAAGTAACAACAAAGGACGATCAGACAGGAGCGCTTGTTTCGATTTTCCGCAGAACGTTCACAAGAACCACCAGGAACCCATTAACAAGCACCCAGAACGTCCTGACCTTTGACCCTGGAGCGGCTCGTAGGAGCTAATAACCAATGATTATGATTTTAATAGTGAACAACAAACAAACAAACAAACAAACAAACAAACAAACCTCTATTCAGATCTATTCTCAAACCAGAATCAAAACCCTGGTGGAGGCAATACCAGCTGTGTCGCATTATGTGTGTGTGTGTGTGTGTGTGTGTGTGTGGGAGGGGGTGTCGCTCACAGAGACAGACAGGAATGTGTGTGTGTGTGTGTGTGTGTGTGTGTGTGTGTGTGTGTGTGTGTGTGTGTGTGTGTGTGTGTGTGTGTGTGTGTGTGTGTGTGTGTGTGTGTGTGTGTGTGTGTGTGTGTGTCAGCTGCAGAATGTGTTGATGAGACGGGTCAGGAGCCGGCGTGTCGCTGCAGGTCGGCAGCCGGACGTGTTGGAACCCGACACGTGTGTCGTTCTTCCACACGGCTGTGGAACGACACGTCGGAAAGCCCCGGAACGTCACCCCATAGGAGCCCCCCCCCCCCAGGGCACCCATTTCCTGATAATCAATCATGATTTGATTTTTTACTCTATTTTATTTCCAACTTCAGCCTCTTTTAACTCATGTTTGTGTTCCGTTCTAACCCTGACCCTTTTTCACCATCAAAGGTGGGAACATAATCCCTGACATTCGTCTGACAGGAGGTGAGAAATAAAACCACCTGATAAACAGAAAGGAAGCTGCAGCACCTGGGTAATTAGCATGCTAATTGCTAATCACATGCTGTGTGTTGTTTGTTTGCACCCACAGGGCACACACACACACACACACACACCTGCAGCAGCAGATTGATGAGCTAAACAGCTAGCATGCTACACTGACGCATGAAGCCTAGCCATTAGATGCTAATGAGCGACGCCTTAATGACCTCTTTGTTAGCCATTAGCCACCTGATGAGCCCGGTGCTAGCACAGCCTAGCGCGTCACGCTAAGCTAATGACTCCACCATTAACCCCCTAATGGGCTCAGCGAGAGCGGCTAGCCGTTAGCAGCTAGCGTACCATTAAAGGGTCGTTGAGACAGGAAGTGGAGGCGTTTAGCTCACCCGCGCACTTTGTCCTGGCGCGCAGCGGCGGTCCGGGGTTTCCCGTGCCGCCGTCCAGGGGCCGGGTGAGCAGCACGCTGATCTCGTACTCGGTGTCGGGGTCCAGGTGTCCGATCTTGTGGGTGGGCTTATCGACGGGCGTGGTGTCGATCAGCATGCCCGACATGGTGCGGTACTCCACCTGCAGGGGGGGGGGGGCAAGACAGGAAGTTAGCGTGCAGCCGACACCATGGCAACCGTCAGAGCCAATCAGAACGCGCACCTCTCGCTCGATGATCGGCCCGTCCCCGTTGATGGAGTTGGCGTTGAGCTGGATCCACAGGTAGGTGGCGCCGACCGCCGTCAGCTGGGGGGGCGCGATGGGCACGGGGGGCTCTGAGCCAGGGAGGAAGGAGTTAAACAGTTAATTAATATTCGTGACCTTCGGCAAATCACAGCAGACCTGGATTCCATTACCCAGAATCCCCGGTGGTGCTGCTCCACTTCCTCCTGACCCATTTCATGACACGCAGTGCAAGATGTGTGATGAGTAAGACTCACCTGTGTGTGTGTGTGTGTGTGTGTGTGTGTGTGTGTGTGTGTGTGTGTGTGTGTGTGTGTGTGTGTGTGTGTGTGTGTGTTTGTGAGTGTGTGTGTGTGTGTGTGTGTGTGTGTGACACCTCAATCAGTGGATTAGGCGCTGGGGAGAGTGGGATATGTCTCAGGTCATGTGACCAACAAATACCTCCTCACCTGTGAGTGTTTGCAGTGAGATCATTGATCGCACACACACACACACACACACACACACACACACACACACACACACACACACACACACACACACACACACACACACACACACCAGCGTCCCTCCTCTTCATCACAATTATATTATTAATGATCTGAGCCATCAAACATTGTTTTTGTGTTTATTAAAATGAGTTAAATAGTTTAGTAAATATAAACATGTGTGACATCATCAGAAGCAGGAGGGCGGAGCTACAATTACAATAAAAATTATAATAATTACAGCCGAAAATGAACGATTACAAATGTAAAAACATTACGCTTGTGGGACCCTAAACTGAGACTGACCAAATAAACAAAAAAACAAACAAATGAGCAAGTGGGGAAATAAATAAATAAGAAAACAACAAACCTCATGAGTGAAATCTGTAACTTCAGTCTTTGGTTGTTACCAATAAAGTTTTGTTTCAAACTATTTGACAGTTTTGGATTCTTGTTCTCGAGAAAATATAGAATTTAAAGTCCTGCATTCTACGGCTCCACTCATTGGTCCATCTCTCAGCCCCTCCCCCATCCTTTCCTCTCCTCCAATCAGAGACTCTTTCAGGACAAAGTTGTTGGGGTTTCTTCTTCTGTGGTGGTTTAAAGACACCAGAATGCATAATTCGCTATCAGCCAATGAGCTTATCGATATGTGACAGGAGTGGGCGGAGACTTCAATCTGACCAATCACAACGGAAACAACAGCGGCTCATAAACAGGTGTGGCGTCGTCCTCGAGCCGGGACGCGATCCAAAGACCTGATAATCAATAACGCCGATCAATGGAAACTTTCAGCAATAATTAGGATCCTAAAAAAAATTTTTTTTTAAAAACATCCTCGCTCCTGTTCGCCGCGTCTCCAACAGATTGGCATGATGGGAAAGGAAAATACCCAGAATCCTCCTTTACCAGACGGAGATGAAAGCGACACTTCGGTGTCGCCTGACAGCGGCTGTCACACAACAACACACCTCGTTTAATGAGTCATCATTAAGAGACGTGTGTGTGTGTGTGTGTGTGTGTGTGTGTGTGTTAGCAGCTGGGGTTAGCGCGCTAACGCTCTGACAGGCTGGGAACAGGAAGAAGAAGGGCGCTTTTACTTTGGAGTGATTCATCTCCTCAAACGCAGACACTCTTTGACAAAACGCAGCTGATTCTCTTTTTAAATAGCAAACTGACTTTTTAATGAGGCTCAGCTTTAACCTGACACACACACACACACACACACACACACACACACACACACACACACACACACACACACACACACAGTCAGTAATGAGGTGAGAAGCTTTAATAAAAATGTTCCTCGTTTGACGACGGAGTCATTAAAATAAAGATACGACAAAGTGTGGCTTTGATCTGATGGAGAGACGGGTGGAGACAGAGAGACGGGTGGAGACAGAGAGACGGGTGGAGACAGAGAGACGGGTGGAGACAGAGAGACGGGTGGAGACAGAGAGACGGGTGGAGACAGAGAGACGGGTGGAGACAGAGAGACGGGTGGAGACAGAGAGACAGGTGGAGACAGAGAGACGGGTGGAGACAGAGAGACGGGTGGAGACAGAGAGACGGGTGGAGACAGAGAGACAGGTGGAGACAGAGAGACGGGTGGAGACAGAGAGACGGGTGGAGACAGAGAGACGGGTGGAGACAGAGAGACGGGTGGAGACAGAGAGACGGGTGGAGACAGAGAGACAGGTTTCCTTCCTTCTTTATCTCGTTTTTCAAACTGAAATGAAACCAGACAATTGGCCAATCAGCAGCCAGTACTCACGCTTGACAGTCAGGTCGGCGTAGGAGGACACGCCCACGCCGCGCTCTGATTGGGCGATGCAGCGGTAGCGGCCCGAGTCGCCTTTGGTGGTGTTCTCCACGTCGAAGCTCGCCACGTAGCGCCGCGAGTTCACCGGCTTGGTCTCCCTGACGACCGCCTGACGACCGCCCATCCCCTGGAAACACACGGGTGTGAGAAGACGGACACACACACACACACACACACACACACACACACACACACACACACACACACACACACACACACACACACACACACACACACACACACACACACCTGCAGGTAGAGCAGCAGGTTGCTCTGCGGCCGGCGGTTGACGGTGCAGTGGAACGTGGCCGTCTGTCCTGCGTTCACCTCCACGCCTTTGATGTGCAGGAAGTGAGGCGTGCCCACTGAACACACACACACACACACACGTCACAGAGGTCAGGGGTCATGCATTGATGACATCATCACCTCAATGATGTCACTAAGAAAAATGAAAAACCTTTCCAGGTGAACTCTTGAGCCAGGCAGCGAAAACCACCGATCCAATCAGGAAATGGATCGCAGTGTGTGTGTGTGTGTGTGTGTGTGTGTGTGTGTGTGTGTGTGTGTGTGTTTGTGTTTTTTCAATCACTTTATTGGACAGCGAGATAGAAAGCAAGAAACTCTCCGGGTCAAGGATGTTTACTGGAGATTTAAGACACACACACACTCAATGTGTGTGTGTGTGTGTGTGTGTGTGTGTGTGTGTGTGTGTGTGTATGTGTGTGTCTTCACAAAACAAAATAACATCAAAATTGTGCGTCTTCAGATGGGTGGATAAACAGACGGATGGATCAAAGTCTATGCTAATCAATTTATATTTTAATGAGCTCCCTTGTCTCACACACACACACACACCACACACACACACACACACACACACACACACACACACACACACACACACACACACACTCACACACACACACACACACACACATTGACCTTGATTCCAGCTCTACTTCTAATGTCGTTATCCAATCAGGCGGCGGACTTCATTAGCCACTTAGGAGTGAGCTGTGGGAGGGGGCGGGGCGGGGGCGGGGCCTGGCCCCTGGACTTACTGCATTGGTGGCCCTGTAGCGTCACGTCCTTGATGGCGAGGACCCCCCGCTGGCCGGTGCTGACCGCCTCGAACACCACCTGAGGAGGAGGATCAACGTGTGTGTGACGTCACCCGTGTGTGTGTGTGTGTGTGTGTGTGTGTGTGTGTTCACGTGTACATTCGTCTTATCGCCACGGAAACGCACTTCCTGTCGGCGCCCAGAAACAGGAAGTGCTCCTCCCTCCGCCCACCGCTCCTCCCCGCTCTGACTCCTCTTACCTCCATTCTTCTCCTCCTCTTCCTGTAGCCCCGCCCATCACTCACTTCCTGTTTCCTGTTTCTTTCATCTTTCTTTTTCCATCTTTCTTCCTTTTGTTCTTTTTTTTACTTCCTTATATGGTCGTTTCCTCCCTTCTTCATCCTCTCCTTTCCAATTCATGCTTGTTGCCGTGGCGATGCAGACAATTATTTAATGATGGGATGGCTGTTACCTGATAGTGATTGGGCCAGAAGGTGGACACAGCTAGCTCCACCCCCTTCCAGGTGTGGTAGGCGGGGCCTGAGGAGTTGAAGACCGCGACTCCCAGAGGGCTGTTGTTCTCTGGAGGAGACAGTCAAACGGGGGGGGAGCGTCTACTTCCTGTTGTTGTTGTTATTGATTGTTATTGGTTATTGATCGGTTATCGGTACCTTTGACGTAGACGTTGAGCGCGGCGGGCGTGGCCCCCTCCCGCCCCCCCGCCTGGTAGAACAGGAAGCTGACGCAGTGGGTGTCGTTCTCCTTCAGTGGGGGGAGCATCAGCTGGGCACGCTGACCCACGTAGCGACCCGACGTGTTGACAAACAGGAAGGAGGAGCCTACGGACAGGAAGTGACACGGCATGCAAAAGCCTTCAGGTTTCAGAATAAAAGCATTTCGAGCTCAAGCCGAACAGGAAGTTAATCATTAATTATTTATTAACTACAAACAAACATTTTGATTTTACTCAACATTAAAAAAAGATAAATATTGACAATTTCTAATTTAATGCAAATTTATGCTAATTTAATAAAATTATTGACTGCTCAATACATTTTGAATAACATTGAAACACGGGTTCAAACATTAAAACAGATTTTTGTCAGAAATGATGGAGACTGAGAATTCAAAATAAAAGCACAACAGTTCACAGAAGGGAGTGATAGATTTCATAATAAAAGCATTCTGGTAACAAACAGGTTGAGACAAAACAACAAAAAATAACACAAAATGATTAAGAGCTGTCAAAATAAAAGCACGCACAGCGAGAAGCCCCTCGCCTTCAGAGTAAAAGCACGCCTTGAGGGACGAGCGTGAACAAAGAGAACGTTCAGAGCGACGTGGAGACGTCAGGAGTTCCTGTCGGGTCAACGGCGTTCAGATGAAAGCGTCTCAACGAGAAGATAAACGGAGCGTTTAATGACCAACAAACAGGAAATCTATAGCGGCCCCGAGAAAATAAGAGTCTCATTAGGACGGCCTGACAAATCCATAATTCATCAGCGGCAATGAAAAATAAACCCTGTGTGTGTGTGTGTGTGTGTGTGTGTGTGTGTGTGTGTGTGTGTGTGTGTGTGTGTGTGTGTGTGTGTGTGTGTGTGTTTAAGTGGACAAATTGCTCATTTTGTCGACAGTGAATCTATAATTGGACGACTTCAGAATAAAAGTGTTTTGTTCACTTAAAAGCTTTGAAAATCACACTGTGTGTGTGTGTGTGTGTGTGTGTGTGTGTGTGTGTGTGTGTGTGTGTGCGTGCGTGCGTGCGTGCGTGTGTGTGTGTGTGTGTGTGTGGGTGAGTGGGGGTCATGAGAACAGCTGCCAATCATTAGAGCTTCTCCGGATTCACTTTTCTTTATGTCTCACTTTCTATGAAATTCAAATTATTCGTCTCTTTTTTTGCGGTGGAGCGTTTCAGGCTCTGTTTGTGGAGCCGTCAATCATTCTCTCTCTTTTCTCTCTTTTTCTTTTTTTTTCTTCACATTTTTGGTTCGATTTCAGGTGATTCCTTTTTTTTTTTAATTAAAAGTTTCTTCTGTTTAATTTGTTTTAATTATTTTTATTGGAGACACAAATTGAATAAATATAATTTGACACGTTTCTGATGTCGACATCACATTTAATGATTTTGAATTGTTAAAACTATTTCCTGTTATCGATCACCTCCGCGTCGACTCTCCGGCGCCCCCTGGAGGAGACGTTCTCTTTAAACGAATATTTAGATTAAATTAAATTAAATATTGTTAAATTAAGAATTGATTTGGATTCTGGTGTCGATCCGGATCGTGATCTGGATTCACCACTTAAGCCCCTCCCATCAGAAGACAGCCCATCAGTGATTGGACAGAAAAAAACTGACGCGATGACATCACCAATCACCTGATCTGATCTGACCTGAAATCAGAAACCGATTCGAGACGACTTGATGGGAAGATCCGGGTTCTAGGGGGCGGGGTTTCATGGTCACATGACTAAGCCCCGCCCCCTACGTGGGGGGTGCGATGAATTAAAAGCGCGACGCGTCAACCTTCAGACGTAAAAAAAACGACAAACGGCGATTTCCTGGGCAGAGATCAATGGGAGGCGTGTCAGCAGATCAATGGTCCTTGAGGAGAATCGATTGGAAAAACAAGAGTTTTAATCATCGCAGAGGAAGACGAGGAGGAAGAGGAGGAGGACAGATAAACGAGGAGGAAATGAGGATATGGGGGGGGCCCAGCGGGACAATCGGGCCTGATGATGAGGAGGAGAGGAAGAATAAACCCTGATGAGTTCATTCACTCGCCTCTGATGAACGCTTGTTCAGCGGCGATCAATTACAATCCATCCCGATCAATAAGTTGAAGGAACGGCGGATGTGGAACGACTTTCTCTCCGTTTCCTTCAGTCAGTTTCTTTATTTTAACGGATTCCAGTCGTTTTTGTTTTTTTATCTCCTCTTTTTTCATTTCATCAGTTTTGTTCATTTTTCACATTTATTTGTTTTCTTTTTATAAATGTTCCCTTTTATTGTTTTTGTTTTCTTCCATCCAGACGTTCGATTTTATTTCCATTTTAAATAATTTTTCATCTGTTTATTGTCGGTTATTTTATTTTTCATTTCCTTTTCCCGCTTTGGTTTCTTCATAGTCTCTTCATTTTATTTCTCATCATTTCTTTTTTCCCATTTCATCCTATTTTTAAAATTTCTCCACTTTCAATTTTTTATATTCTTTTTATATATTTATACATTTATATAATTATATATTTATATATATATATTTTATATATTATATATATTTTTATATATTTTTATATAATTTTTTACATTCATTTCTTTTTTTTAATTTAATTTCAACTCTTTTCTATTTTCTTCTTCTTCACCTGCACCTCCTCCTCTTCCTCTCGGGCTTCAGGTCAGGTTTCCGTGAATTGTCCCGACCGGTTCGGTCATGTCTGGTTGTGTATGTGTGAAAACACGTGTGTGTGTGTGTGTGTGTACCAGCTGTTTCCTTGGCAACCGAGGAATGTTCTTGAGCAAACAGGCGCAGAGGTCGAGTGAGCGACAGCGAGCACAGGAACGAGGTTTTAGTCCTCGAACCTCTGGAACTGGGAGGAAGTCAGAAACACGACGACCTTCAAAAAGAAACGAAGGTCAAACCGTCCAGAAGCGACGATCGATAATCAATCAGAGCGATTGATCGGCTCTGAACCAGAACCTCCTGATGCTCATTTGCTCCAGGATATTCCAAACTTTCCAGGGTCGCGACCCCAAAGGAGGAAGTTCTGCTTTCACCCCGAGGGGGTCGTCCAGAGGTCACCATTCAAA